>NC_051073.1:80343366-80379366 GCF_004664715.2 Peromyscus leucopus
AGAAGGGCAGACAGTGAGAGAGAGCTATACCAAAGGATAGGAAAGGTCAAGAAATTGTAGGGCCAGCAAGAGAGAGCCTGGGGCCATGACCCTACCCAGGCATGAAGGTGAGAAGGACCAGGCACGGCAGTGAGGACGCAGTCTTCAGCCTTCTGGTGCTTCCCTCCCCAACCCACAGTCTCTTTCCAGAAGCTTCTAGTCAGTCCACCGACAACCAGCCCAAAGGGCCAAGCAAGACTGAAGTGCCCCTCGATGGCATGGCCTGTGCAGAAGGGGTAAATGGTGGAATGGTCTCATGATGGATCCCTGCATGTATCTTTAAAAGATGACACCAGTGTTATGCTCAGACCTGGGCAAGAGGAAGCAATGAAAACACACAAAACTGTCCTGTTTCAACACTGAAAGTGGTAAGAACTTGCGTGTGTTGTTTTTTTTTTTTTCCAATACTAGGGATTATCCACGGGGCCTTGCACACACCAGCTTCACCCTGAGCTCCAGCTCCAGCGTCCACGGTGCTCTGCCTCTCCCCTATCATCACAACACTATCATTCATTTCTTAGGTTAGCATGTAAAGAAATAAGTATTATCATGTATGTTTGTTCTGAAAATCACACGTAAGAATCTAGTTCCATCCTAGAGTTGGTGTGAATGAGATGATGTGGACTTTCATGCCATGCTTCACACAAGTTGCATCGTTTGATTTTGTAAAACTGAGTGTCTTAGTCACTGTTCTCTCGCTGTGAAAAGACACCATGACCAACTCTCATAAAGGAAGACATTTAGTTGGGGGCTTGCTTACGGTTTCAGAGGGTTAGTTCACTGTCGCCACGGCAGCACACATAGCACTGGGGCTGAAAACTGCGCCCTGATCTGCAGGCCGAGAGAGACACTGCCTTGACATGCACTTTTGAAACTTCAAAGCCCACCCTCGGTGACACACTTCTCCGACAAGGCCACACCTCCTGATCCTTCTAATCCCATCAAACAGCACCACTCCCTGGTGACTAGACATTCAAATACGTGAGCCTATGGGGGCCATTCCTGCTTTGTTTTTGTTTGTTTTTGTTTTTTTTCAAGACAGGGTTTCTCTGTGTAGCCCTGGCTGTCCTAGAACTCACTTGGTAGCCCAGGCTGGCTTGCCTCTGCCTCCCAAGTGCTGGGATCAAAGGCAAGCACCACCATGCCTGGGGGGAGGGGCATTCTTATTCAAACCACCCACTGAGCATGAAATATTTTTCTCTTGTGTGAGTGTTTGTGCTCACATGTGTGTAGTGTATGTACATGTGCATGTGGATGTGGATGCATGTACATGTGTGCGTGCTTGTCCACCTCATTTTAAGGTAGGGTCTCTCACTGAACCTATTGATCCAGCCAGGCTGGCTAGCTAACAAGCTTCAAGGGTTCACCTGTCCCTGCTCCCAGTCTACGATGACAAATATGCGGCCACAGCTGACTTTCTTGCAGACACTGGAGATCACAACTCCAGTGTTCCTGCTTACACAGCCATCACTTTGCTTGCCTAAGCCATTTCCTCAGCCCCCCCGGAATACTTTATAACTAAAAAAAAAAAATAAAAAGAATAGACAGACATGGTTATATGCGGGAGTTAGACGCAAGGGAATCATGATTAGCTGTGCAGCAAGCTTGAGGTAAGCCTGCACTACACAGACTGAAGGGTTGGCGGTGGGTGTTAGAAAGAACTGCTGGAACTACCAGGCTGAGGAAAAGGCTTAGGTGAAAAGAAGGGCTAAAAAATGCTTGACAGAGAGATTAGGCAGTCAACATCAGGCACTGGAAATGTGGCGGGGCTGGGCTGCAGGAGACTCACAATCCTCCGCCTCCTTACCCTTCTCCTCCCTTCTCTGCCTTCCCCTCAGAAATGACAACATGCTGGAAGCCAGAGGAGGCAATTGGCGTGATTGGAAAATTGAGCAAATATATTGAGGATAACACAAGGGATGATTCTCACTGCTGAAGAGAATAACAAATACAGCTCTTAAGTAAAACCCCAAGAAATGGAGCTGAATTCTTTATGAGTATGTGTGCATACAATTGTCAGCTTTCAAACACTGTGACAAAAAAAAAATGTCCTTAAATAATCAGTTTTAAAAAAGGGAGAGCTCAAAGTTTCAGAGATTTAAATTCTGGGTGGCTTGGCATTATTGTTTGTAAGCCTGTAATGATGCAAAGCCCACATGACAACGGTCATGTCCAACCTGGAGGAAACAACCACACAATACATGTATAAAAAGGTCTATATAAGGATATATTTATAAATTCTCTAGAGATAAGCTGTATAACTCTTAACAATATATGTGACCTCTCTATACAGGTGTATATATGTGTGTTAACTCTCTTTGTAAATTTAGATAGATATCAAGATATAGGAGCCAGCTTGAAAGAGCTTTCCTTCGGTGGTCTATCTGACCTTTGGAGCATCAAAATAAAAAATAATGAGAGAGTAATAGATGTAGTCCAGTGAGTAAACTGCTTGCTAGCACTTACAGTGCCCTGAGTTTGATCCCAGCACCAGTGTCAGATGAGTCTCAAGGGTATCCTTGGCTACAAAGTAAGTTCAAGGCCACTTAAAGCTACATGAGATTCTGTCTCAGGAAAAGAAAAAGATGAGCAACTACTAACTACTGACTTATAGAGACATCTATGAGTCCATATTGTTCAGTGAGGATGGGAGTTCTTCTCTGTGTGCAAAAACAACTCATAAATATAGAAAGGGAAACAAACTGAAAAAGCAGCCATCTAGTCAACTTCACTTAGTCTAGGAAGAATAGGCATGATGGAGTCATGGCTACTAATGCTGATAGGGTAGAGGTTTGATGAGGAACAAGATATTGCAAAATATAAAGTATATTTCAAACATTAGCTCCAACAGAATTCCTCTTCCTCCACTCTCCTGTCACACCCTCATCAAAAGTGAGGCTAGTTTCTCTCCCCTGAAATAACGGTGGCCCTTAGAACATGGCAGGAGAGACACCATGTAACTCCCAGGGCCAGGTCTGGAAGACATACTCCTTCTCTCTCTGCAAGCTACCAAGCTGTGGCAATTCCCAGGTCCCAAAGGGAACCATCCTTCCTCATCTGTCTTTCAGCCCCCACATCCTAGGGTACCATCCTAGAGGTGAATCTGGAGTATGGTGGCTGTTCTTGGATGTCAGCTTGACGTCATCTGGAACTAACTAAAACCCAAGCAGCTGGGCACGCCTGTGAAGATTTTTTCTTGTTTGAATCATCTGAGGTGAAAATAATCTGGATCTTTTGGTGTGGGAAGATCTACTTTAAATCTGGGCCACACCTTCTGGTGGCGGCCTATATAAAGGACATAGAAGAATGAAGCTTTGATTTTTGCCTGTTTGCCCTCACTCTGGCTGGCAAGTTCTTTCCTACTTCTTGGGGATCACAACATACACTGAAGACCAGCTGAGACATCCAGCCTTGTGGACTGAAAAACTATTGGATTCTTGAAATTTCCATGGGGAGACAGCAATTGCTGGACTAGTGGGACCTCTAGAAGGCCCAGCTCTAATAAATTCCGTGTGTGTGTGTGTGTGTGTGTGTGTGTGTGTGTGTGTGTGTGAGAGAGAGAGAGAGAGAGAGAGAGAGAGAAAGAGAGAGAAGAGAGAGAAAGAGAGAGAGAGAGAGAGAGAGAGAGAGAGAGAGAGAGAGAGAGAGAGAAGGAAGAGAAAGACAGGAGGTGGGCAAGGCCCGCCTTTTATAAGGAAATACAGCGAATGTGCACAGGGTGCTCTTAGTGGCTGCAGCTGAGGATGTATCCTGTCAGGACCCTAAGGGCAGGCCAGTACAGATGCCTAAATGCTAACAATTGTACTTATCTCTAACAAAACATCACACAAAAGGGATTCTGTGGCATTTTTTTTTTGATTTGTTTTTATAGGGTCTTACTCTTAGACCTTAAACTCACCACATTCCTCTACCTCTACCTCCCAAGTACTGGACTGTGGGTATGAACCAATTCTCTCTCTATCTCTCCTTTCCTCCATCCTTTCTTCTCCCTTCTCTCTCCTCTATCATTAAGTAGCGAACTGATAGCCAGGAAGTGGTGGTGCACACCTTTAATCCCAGCACTCAGAGGCAGAGGCCAGCAGATCTCTGTGAGTTCAAGGCCAGCCTGGTCTACAGAGTAGTTCCAGGACAGCCATGATTACATAGTGAGACCCTGACTCAAACAAATAAAAATAAAAAAGAGCAAAACTACGAAGAGCCTGAAGTGCCATGTGTCCTGGTGGAAGACAGCCTACAAGAGGAATATTCTAGAGAAGATGGAGTCACCCTTCCCCCCCCCCCACACACACACATTCGTAACCCACGGAATGCAGCTGTGAGATGAGTCAGATCTTGGGCATCTTAGACAAAGCCCTGAGTCTTAAATGTCACTGTAGCTGAACGCAGTGGGTTCGCATCCTGGTGAGTGCCAAGGCAAACAGGCACAGCCGAGACATGGAAGAGGAGAGAAAGATCTGTTACTGTGCAGGCCACTCCAAATCAATGCTCTCTCAGGATAAATGAAGCAGGAGGGCTTTAGTCATGAGCTTAAACGTTCATATATGGGCTGGCCAATCCCTAAGCACGATCAGTTAAGAGTATATTCTTAGTCATACTCATTTTAAGGTCATAATTTAAAATAAAAGCTAGTCAACGCATTTGGGGACATTCTTAGCTCCCATATGTCAAAGAGGAAAATGAAGGCCAAAGACCATTCTAGACATGCTTATTTACACCGTGAAAACTCAGCTGAAAACGGGTCATCAAAATGATTCAGTGGGGAAAAGCTCTTTCCATCAAACTTGACAACCTGGGCTCCAACCCCAGGTTGTCCTCTGCTCGCCACACATGCACACCCACACACCCACACATACACACACACCCACACATACACAGACATACCCACACATGCACACACACCCACACATACACAGACATACCCACACATACACACAAATAAATGTTTTTTTTTTTTTAACTGTTTTTAAAAAAGATTTTAGAGAAAATGCTATTTGAAGACACATTAGCATGCAGGTTCCCACAAGTGACCACCTTCCTTAGCTGCTAACAAATGCCGAGACAGCTCCTCCTCATTCTTCTCTGCCTGAAGGGTCTCGGTCAGGCAGCTGGCAGGGCCCCATGAGTCTTGAAGGAAGGACCTGGTGCTGCAGCTTTAGGTGCTGGCTGGAGAGTCCCTCGTGGGAGAAGGTTGAGAACTCAAAGAAAGGAGAGGGTGAGGGGAGATGGCAGCTCCTAGTGCCGTGACAGGGAGCTCAGGTATCCTGTGTCTCTGCACCACATGGCCAGGCCAAAGGGACCCTGGTTGGAGGGATCTTGGGTATGGAAAGTCACAAAGAGAGGTAGAGGACCAGGAAGAGTTGGTGCTCCTGTAAACTGCCACTCTTTAGAAAGTCAGATGCAGAGTTTGTATTCTGGGTCTGCTTCCTTCCAGATGAGGTTGCTACATCTTTCCAGTTAAAGAAGTGGAAATCTCTGATACTAGAATAGGATAGGTCTCAGGACGGCCTGGGGCAATCTAACGATGCCTTTTTAAGGTTTTATATATTGCTCTGCCAAAACATCTTTTAAGGCACATCTAAATATGACATAAATCATGAATAAAATCAGCAACCTTTTACATTTATAATTTATGTGGCCTAAAATATTCCCTAGGGTTTAATGTCCCAGAGAATCCAGGTTAAAAACATAAATAATCAGGCCAATTGAAAAAAAATAAGAGGAAAGGATAATTGCTGCCATATCTTACACTACAATTGCATTGAACATGATTCGTGTAAAAGAACCTACACATTTGTACAATTAAAGCTACATAAGCAAAGAGACTAACTAAAGAGACACTGGGGCAAAAAGATTCATTTAATGTTTGTGTTTCTTTACTATTTGACTTCTTGCTTTACCATTTGTTAAAATTCTGATCCACCCCTTGGTGCCACCCTGCTTCTGATGTGAAAGCCTCATTCTAAGGAAAAACTCCTCCCCTTCCTCTCTCTCTCTCTCTTCCCCTTTCCTCCCACAAGGTGTGCACGCACGCTCTCTCTCTTCTCTCTCTCTCTCTCTCTCTCTCTCTCTCTCTCTCTCTCTCTCTCCTTCTCTCTCTCTCTCTCTCTCCCTCTTTCCTATCTTTCTCTTCATCTCTCTATTATAATAAACTCTCCATGTGGATGCAGTGTCTGGGTTGTGAATTACTGACCGCCTGCTGCTCCAGGCCTGCATGGCACACATCTGCCAGCATGTTTCCCTGCACATGGAGGACACCCTCAGGGGTCCCCCCACGCAATAATTCATAACATTGGTGCCCAATATTGCCAGGCAACCCCACTGCTTCCTCCTGCCCGCCTCACAGCCCACAGCCTTTGTGATGGTGGTCCATTGGCTGTCTGGCGCCATTATCGTTGGCCCGCGCTGACCCTCTGGGACGCTGAGGCCAGTCTGCTGGGCCTTACACCTCCTTGTGGAAAGATGTGCCTATGGCCCCCACCCCCACCACTGCCACGGCCCATGGCTTGGATTCGTTCCCCTGTGGCTGCTCACACCATGCTGCAGCCTGCGGGGGGGGGGGGGGGTCCTTCTCTCCCACCTGGCTGCACTGATACTTCTCCATCTTTCTTTCACAAAGTCCATTTCCTGTGTACAAATGGAAATGTGTGATTGATGTGGCCATCTATATTTCTTTCTGACTTTTAAATGCTTCAATTTATCTGTTCCCTATCTGCTCAATTAAAAAAAAAAACATGAACATGTGGTCAGGCATCATATTTGATAGGGGCAATCATATGATCAGTGGCACCATCTTAAATAAGGCAACCATGTTTCCAAGCTGCATCTTAAATAAGGGCAAACCACATGGTCTAGCTGCCATCTTGGCTAAGTTCAAAAGAGGCAGATCATATGACCTCACTGCCATCTTTACTAAGGGCAGCATGGGCAGGGCACTTGGCTCTCAGATGGTAGGTATGGAGGGAGGTTATGGAATCACCTCCTGTCATGGTTTATTTCACCATTGTTTTATGGCAAGGAAAAGTCCACCGGCATTGGCTGGTGTTCCCCAGCTGCCTCTCTCAGGCTCAAGCCTTCTGCTGCTCATTCCACCATGGCTGCTTGTGTGGGTGGGCCTGGAGAGGTATGCACTCCCTCCAGGCATCAGCTGAACCACATGTAGGTGGTATCATATTAAGATTTTATTTTTTGTTTTGTTTTTTTTGTTTGTTTGTTTGTTTGTTTTGTTTCCAGACAGGGTTTCTCTGTGTAGCTTTGCGCCTTTCTGGAACTCACTTGGTAGCCCAGGCTGGCCTCGAACTCACAGAGATCTGCCTAGCTCTGCCTCCCTAGTGCTGGGATTAAAGGCGTGCGCCGCCCAGCAAGATTTTAAATTTTCAGAAATTAACATTAATACAATTCAGATACACTTTGGTTACAAGCTCAGGATTTTAAATTTTCCTTGGCTACTCATTACCTGCTTTTCCAGGATTTCGATTCAGTACTGGATTGATAATACTAATTTATCTAAAACTTTTATTTTTTCCTCACTTGTCTATTCCTAAGGATGGTATTTTTTTTTCTCGCTCTCTCCTGGTCTTGGGACTCCTGCTCTTCCAATTACTAAGACCATGGGCCAAAAGGCTTCAGATAAATTCATACATTTTAACTCCCGTCTCTACTCTATATTTCAGCAGGTTGGCAGAAACACTGAAGCAGCATTGGGGACCACAACCTGCAGTGCTTTCCCTGCTGTGGACGTTAACAGAGACTCTTGTCTACGGATGTGAACCAACCCAAACGTAATTGTTCCTGCCTCGACAGCCAGGTCAGATAACCATATGCTTCTGACAAATGCCCCATTGCCCAGCCTTTGACTAGCTTTTCAGCTTTGACTAGCTTTTTAACATTTTGGGGGCCCGGACAACAACACCCCAATGCCAGCTTGAAGCAGTTCCAGAAAGACTACAATCACCTCATGTTCCCTGTCAGAATAGGCTGAAATGCTGAGTCAAAAGGAAAGCCCTGGCATAGAAGACCAATTGGCTATCTAATGCCCATTGATATTTATTAATTAAAAGTTGTTTTGCAATAAGAACCTTGACCTTCTTTATGCAGAACCAGGGAGGTATTGTATGACCTTAAGAAATAATTATTTTCTATATAAATCACTCAGGATGGAGTTTCTGATCCACCAAGAGGGCCCTTTCCTTGTCTTGGAGAGTCCTTTTCTCAGAGTTGGGCTGCACCCAGACTCCCAAGCCCCTTTTCTCCTGTTCTTATTCAGTCTTGGATCTTTCCCGTCACTCTTCTTTGCATTCTCAGGAGATAGCTTAAGAAATAATTATTTCTATATAAGTCATTCAGGATTATAATCTGGCTGTACTCAAAGATCAGAACTACAGCTACAGGGCCTGAAAAATGGTAATAGATTCAGATACAACCAGCAACAGCTTAAAGAATGTCTCTCCTTACTCAAGGTCTGTTCAGGCTTAAGAATGTGAACCTCCCTGTCCTTACTAACTTCATTAAGTTGTAACTGACTAGGAAACCTGTATATTCAGATTAAGTCATATATAGGCTCTCAAAGTTATAAATACATCTAAAAGATTTTGTTCCCCAGTTCTCAAAACACTGTAGAGATCTGAGAATATGGCATTTAATATAAAAGCCTTTTTATAATAGACATGTCAGCTCCTCACAGCATCCTGTATCTTCTCTAAGAAGACACATGGCCACAGAAGAACTTCCACCCGGAAGCTCATGGCAAGGCTGGCCATGCAAGCGAGAAACTAGATCCTGTCCAGACTGTGAATAAGTGGAACAACGGGAGTACCAATTGCCTCACACTGCAAAGTCAAGGTGGGTCAGTCTCCCCAAATTTCTACTCCACAGAAAAAAAACTGTCAGATCTTCTGGACCTATCAGCTGAACAAGTGCTGCCTTTGGGGCTCCCCTGCACCATGACCACAGAGAGACTTGGGACTGCTGCCTAGTAGCTGGAAAGCTGTTCACTTCTTCTAATTTATCCTTCTCAGATCTGACAATGTTTGATAGCTAGGGTATCAGTTTAACAGCCCCAATCCCAAAATTACATATATTATATATTATATATATATATATATATATATATATATATGCTCTCCAATTACAGACAGGTATGCCTCATTCACAACTTTATGGTACAGGATAGACTGGTTTAGATATAACTCCGGAGGTTCAAAGTTTGATACTGATAAATGCAGCTTTGATAAACTGATAGAACACTTGACTACAAAGCGTTCTTAAGAGTCCTTCCCCACCCTGCCCCTCCAGAAGCCATCAAGTGTAAACGCGTCATTATCACAGTTTTGGTTTGGTTTGGTTTGTTTGTTTTTCGAGACGGGATTTCTCTGTGTAGTTTTGGTGATCGTCCTGGATCTCGCACTGTAGACCAGGCTGGCCTCAAACTCACAGAGATCGCCTGGCTCTGCCTCTTGAGTGCTGGGATTAAATGCATGTGCCACCACCGCCTGGTTTATCACAGTTTTTAGGGACTCTCTTCATTAGCTTCATGTCTAGACTGCTTCTTTTGGGGGGGGAAAGGAGGTTAACACAGAAGCTTCAGTGTGTCCTCATTTCTCGTTATGAGTTTTGCAGTCATTGGTACACTGCAAAGATGTCTCCCTGCCCGCAGCAGCTGGTTGGCAGCACAGATCACAAACATCAATGTGGATTCCAGTAGCAGCACAGATCTTTGAAACCTCTGGAGAGACTTAACCCAGAAAATGAGCCATTCTTCATCTCGGGTATCTTCTTGTTGCTCAAAGTCAGAGGTGATCATGGCAGTTGGGCACCATGTCTGGGGCAGGACTCTCAAGAGCTCCAGGCTGCTGTACACCACCTCGGTGCTGGTTACCCCAGGTTCGACCATGTTTGCAGCAAGAGGGCAGCACCAGATCTGGGGGCTCTGCCAAAGCAATGAAGAGCACAGCGCTGCTGTGTAGAGCAGTCCTGGGGCCACCACTGGTCCTCTCACCCTGTCACAGTCTCTTGGTCCATGCGTGCATGCTGCTGCCGCTGGTGCTGCTCGCCCCAATGGGGAGAGGAGAGCACAGAGCCAAACGCTGCCCTCAGGCTGCAACAGGATGGTTGAGCTTCCTGACCTCTGCTGGCACTAGGCGTGCACAAGGTACATACACATATGCAGGCAAAATATGTAGAGTAAATCTAAAATATGTAAGTAAATCTAAAAAGTTAAAGGGCAAACTATAGACTTAAGTAAGTAAAAATGATTCATAAAACTTAGTAATAGATATCCAGAAAACCTGCTCCACATCTCGGTATGCTCTGACACCCTCCTCTCTGAGAATGTTTTGGCAAACCCTCCTCTGTGTCTCTCTGTCTTGCATAATGCACGTCCAGCTTTACTGATGGCGGATAGGTCTATTCTGGGAGCCAGGGACACTCACTCAAAATGGCTTCTTTTTTCGAGCTACCTGGAGAAGACTACAAACAGAGCAGCTTGTTCCTTCACCTTTCCCCTTCATTAATACTGTTGATAACATTAACATTTGCCTCTGCTATTGAAATCCTTAAAGCAAGCTTTTCAACTGAGAAAAGTTACTCTGAATCTACAGCCAATTTTTGAAGTGTTTATTATTTTTGGCATCAGATCACTAGAACCAGAGTGACTGACTGATGGTTATGAACTGCCATGTGGGTTTGGGAACCAAACCTGGGTCCTCTGCAAGATCAACAGGTGCTCTTAACCAATGAGCCATCTCTCCAGCCCCCTGCCCTATCTTTTTTTATGATCTTATTGTATAATATAAATAATTTTATATGGGGGCTGGTGAGACAGTAGACTGGATAAAGGGATTGCTGCTCAGGCCTGATAGCCTTAGTGTGATCCCTGGAACCACATAAAGGTGGAAGGAGAGAACTGTTTCTATAAAGTTATCTTGTGATCTCTACACATATGCTGATGCACAGACACCCACACACAGACATTATATACACATTATGATGATAATAATAAATTTATATAAAATTTTTAAAATATTTTTATTAAATATATTCATATATTTAGAACATTTTATATTTTCCATTACCTACTGATTTCTTTTCAGGCCTTTTATTTCTTGTGTGTCTGTGTATAGGTGTGTGGGTGCACATGTCCATGCATCAATACTGAACATCTCTCTCAATTGCTTGCCACCTTTTTGTTTTTTTTTTTTTTTTAGACAGGGCCTCACTGTGTAGCTCCAGCTGACCTGGAACTTACTGTATGTACCAGGCTGGCCTAGAATTCATTGAGATCTGCCTGCCTCTGCTTCCAGAATGCTGGATTAAAGGCGTGCATGACTGTGCCAGCTCCAGCTTATTTTTTGAGATATGGTCTCTTGATGAACCAACAGTTCACCAATTTAGCTAGACTGAGTAGCCACTGACCTTCCAGGAAGCCTCATGTTCTCACCTCCCAAGTGAGGCACTGGAATTCTAAACACAAGCCTGGCTTTTTTATGTGAGAGCTATGGAGGCGAATTCAGGTCCTCATGCTTGGACACAATCACTTCTCCCACTGACCTGTCTCACCAACCTCATTTCTTATCTAGTTTACATCTTCAAACACTTTTTAAAGAAATCCCCAAGCCTTTCAATGGTAGCACAAGCCTTTAATCCCAGCACTTGGGAGGCAGAGGCAGGCCTAATCTACAGAGAGAGTTGCAGGACAGCCAGGACTACACAGAGAAACCCTGTCTTGAAAAAAAAAAAGCAAAAAAAGTGTCTAATTAAAAAATAATAATTTTTATACTAAGCAACACTATCATTTAATATTCTACATATTAAATATTTATTTTACATTGATCATGTGTATGTGTGCACATGTGAGTGTGCACATGTGCGTGTGGAGCTGTACAAGCATTGGATTCCCTGGAGCTGGAGTTACAAGAGATTATGAGCTATCTGTTGTGAGTGCTCAAGCTCACAGCAAGAGCTGGATGTGCTCCAGCCACAAAGCCACCCCTCATATATATTTGAGACAAGGTCTATCTATGTCACCTTGGCCTTAATCTTCTTATCTTCTTGCCTTCACCTCTCAAGTGCCAGGAAGACAGGGAGGTGTGTCAGCATGCACTGGGTTCATGCAGCACTGTTGATTTAACAGTTTTTGCCTGCTAGGCAAACACTATTGACTGAGCTATATACATCCCAAGTCCCATATTTTGTATTTTATAGTTTTTAAAGATTGTATATGAAAATTATCAAGTGAATTTTAAAACTCTAGCAGCCATAGCTTATATTTAAGACCCAAGAGGAGTGCCAGGCATAGTGGCACAGGTGTTTAATCCCAACACTTGAGAGGCAGGGGTAAGCAGGTCTCTTTCAGTTCCAGGCCAGCTTGGTCTACATCATAACAAGTATCAGGCCAGCTAGGGCTACACAGAGAGAGTCTACCAAAGGAGGAGGAGAAGGAAAGGGAAGAGGAGGAGGAGAGGGAGGAGGAGGAGGAGGAAAGAAGGAGGAGAAGGGAGAGGAGGAGGAGAAGGAGAAAAAATAGAAGAAGAAGGAGGAAGAGAAGAAGTTGCTGTTGTGAATTGTCTGCTATAAATCTAGTTTATAATAGGCTGTATTTGTTGATAGGCTCAAATATATATTATTCCTTTTTATAGCATATAAGAAGCTACACTAAACATTTGTTACCACTCTAGGATGATGACTATATTGAGCTATTGTAGCCTCAGAACAAAGATGCTATTGTTGGGTAGAGTAGGAACAAGGCCATTGTTATTTCTGAGCAGGAACTGCATGTCATCAGAAATTGACCATCACAGACTAGTCCAATCTTTCTTAGGGCACCAAGACATTGCCATAGAAAATTTCATACTTTATAGCAGACCCATACCATGACTCACAACTTTCTGCATAGCCAATCCCAATAAGAAACAACTCACACTATGTAATTCATTCCTCAGCAAAATACTGAGATGCCAACCTAATCATTTAACACGAGCCCTACACAGATGTCTACTTGATTAGACCACAGAATCATTAATGTAGCCCCATGTGAGTGTCCCATCTAATCAGACCTTGCAATTTTCCTTGTAACTACAACAGAAAGAGTTTTTATCCCTCCAAATATTGTGATTCCCTTCAATTTATGCTTGGGAAGTAATGAACATTGTAATTTAAACATCTAACAGACAAATATAGACCTGACTAGCCATCAGCCCAGGCAGAACTCATGTTATTCTTTGATAATTTCTTACATATAGATAACGTATTTTGATCATATTCTTCCCCCTATTTCCTTCTCATATGCCCTCCTAATCCTTCTGAAGCATTCCTTTCCTCCATCTTGCTTTCATGTTTTTGTTTTTGTTTTAAACCCATGGAGTTTAATCAGGCTTGCCTGCATGAATATAAATGTGGAATTATTTACTCAATCATGGGCAACTTACCAGTGAGTGCATTCCTGAAAAAAAAAAAAAGTGACCCCACTCTCAGCACAATTTACTGCCAATATTTCCTCAGCTAGGTATAGCATGAATCTTAAAAGTTCTTATTAATAAAATCAAACCCGAGGCCAGGTATTGGGGTGAACACTGGAAAATCAGAGGGCCAAAACAAGCCACAGCTACCTCACCTCGCCAGATCCTCAGCTGGTCTTGTTTCCTCAGACTGGAGGCTTCTGAGTCCTCATATCCGAATGGGTCTCAGCTGAATTGCTGCTCAAAAGCCTGAATGCTTAACCAGCCAAATGCTTCTAGTTTCTGGTCCTCACGCCTTATATATCTTTCTGCTTTCTACCACCACTCCCTGGGATTAAAGGCTCGCTTTCTGAAATTAAAGGCGTGAGTCACCATGCCTGGCCATTTCCAATGTGGCCTTGAACTCACAGAGATCCAGAGGGATTTCTAACTCTGGAGTGCTAGGATTAAAGGCGTGGGTGCCACCATTTTCTAGCCTTTGTATCTAGTGGCTGTCTGGTCTTTGACCCCAGATAAATTTATTAGGGTGCACAATATTTTGGGGAACATAGTACCACCACAGCTAGGGGTGGGACCTCATGAGCCCTCTATTCATTCTGAAACGGTGACAGGCTTGATCTTGTGTAGGCAATCATAGCTGCTGTGAGTTTGTTAGTGAACAGCACTTCTTCTCAAGCTTGAGAACAAGAACATCATGAGAACAAGAAGGGAAAGCACATGAGATATAGATGAACAGTGTAATCAAGAAAGCCTTGTTTAGCCTGGCTGGGGAAACACAGTCCTAAAACCTCGCTAAGCACTATACAAACAAAAGCAAAGCCATTATGAGGCATACCTCAAAAGAGGAAATTAATTAATTAATTAATTGATTGAGTGGTTAATTAACTAACTTATGGAGTGAATGCTGGCACAGCTGAGCTGAGTGGAAAGGGGACATTCTCAGACCCTCTGGCCTGCCAGGCTCTGCTTTGGTACTCTGTGAGGAGGGGCAGCAGTGAATGGGCACCCTCCATCTCTGCAGCCTCAGAGTTCTGTGTGGCTCTGGCGTGTGGGGGAGGGGAGGTTATGCACGTCCCTCCCTGGCAGTTCCCTTGGACCACAGCATCCTCCTGGTCCTACAGGTGTGGAGAAGCAGCCCTTCCCTGCTCTCTCCACGGCTCTCCCCAGGGCAGCTTGGCTGGGCCGTCATGGTACCTGTTCAAGAGGACTTACCACTGGGCTCGATCTCAGCTCTCTGCTAACAGCTCTGAATACAGCCTTACTCTTACCAATTAATCAACCTGTCAAAGATTTATTTAAAGTAACTGAACTACAAAAAGGCCTCTTAATATCCAGAACAAACAAGACAAGACCACATGCATGTTTGTTTTATTTTTCCAGTCTTTCCAGTCTCTTGTCTCATCTGTTGGGAAGTTCTTGGTTGGTGGCAGATGCACTGATCGATGTAATAATGGGTCATGGGAACCTAAAATCTGAGCGAGAACACTGTGGTTTGAATATGGTTTATCTATTCTGAGACTCATGCGGCATCTCCACTGCCCTCTCTCTGGCCACAAGACAACTTGTACCACCTCAAGTTTCTGCCAGCAAAAAGACCACCACTAAGGTTCTTCAATGTTGGACCAGAAACATGAGCCAAATCTGCCAGAGGCCATAAGAATACACATCAGATGACAACTGATAAGGTCAACCCACTAGATGAATGACTCTCTGATGGAGGAACCTCACCAAGCAAGGCTTATGAGGCCATAGGCTACTATGAAAGCTGTTTGCTTCTGTCTGTGATTTTCTTGTGTGCTGCCATAAATCTTCCTTAAAACAGCTGTGGGATTCTTCCCACAGCCCATTGGCGGTGTGTTTTCCACTTGTTGGGCACAATTATATCTGTGGAGAGATTCTTTTGGAAGGAATTTCAAGATGCAGTACTAAAGAAAGTTACCACCAGAACACATGTGCTCCTTTCCTACCGCTCAGATAGAAAAAGTTTAGTTCTTGCTGACATAGTGATTTTTTTTTGCATATCCTGGGTGCAAAATTTCCAAACTATCTTTCCACCATCTTGGCACCTGTGGGGGCCTGCTGGGAACAGGACTTCTAATGTGATGCTATACCCTTCCAGGATTTAGACTAATAAAAAATTAATAAATGAAAATGGATTTGTGCTCTTATATTTTCTTCACACCTCCCCCCCCCAAAAAAAAACCTCTCTCTCCTTGTCTTTGCAGTTACATATATTGCTGACAGAAAGCTCTGGACAATACATGAGTTACATTTTGAGGGTCACATTACATTTCCTGAGTAAAAAATAAGAAGATTACGTGATAACATATGTGAAATCACATGGTTTTTCTTGGACTTCCAGCCTTGCCGGACTGGGCAGCCAGCAAGGCTGGAAGTGAGTAACCATGGCAACACTTGGCTCTTAGCCAAGCTCCCTAGTGAGCAGGTGAGAAACATGTAGTGGTTTCTCAAGAAACAGTGACCTTAAAAGCATCCCAGGACCTAAACATAAACAGTTCATTGGCTGAACCTTGAATCTTGTATCATAAAACTGAGATTAGAGTTTGTGCAGAAAGTCAGTTGCTGAGAGAATTTATGCAGGGAATTAATGTCTTTAATGTTACCAGCCAGAGTTTTGCAAGCAAAGAACTGGCACTAAAGTTGCTTCATGCCTGACCTTGGCTCAACAACCAGACACCTAGGAATCTGTCCTTGTGCATTCATTTGCAGGGGCAACTAGTCTACTTTGAATTTGCTCTGAGGTCTTAAATCAACTAATTGTGTAAAAAGCTGTCATTATAGCTAAGAATATTGTTATTTTCCTGTGTCAGTCTGAGCTATGAAAATATCCTAGTATTATTTCTATTCATCAAAATTATATACCTTAAGATAAAATCATCTTGACCGTCTACAGATATAATTGTGCCCAACAAGTGGAAAACACACCGCCAATGGCTGTGGGAAGAATCCCACAGCTGTTTTAAGGAAGAATTATGGCAGCACACAAGAAAATCACAGACAGAAGCAAACAGCTTTCATAGTAGCCTATGGCCTCATAAGCCTTGCTTGATGAGGTTCCTGCATCAGAGAGTCATTCATCTGATGGGTTGACCTTATGAATATCAGTTGTCATCTGCTGTTTATGCCTCTGGCACAAATCAACACTCTTTTCTTTGTAATTTACCCAGTCTGGGCATTGTGTTGTGAGCCACAGAAGATACACTTTGTCTCTGGCCAGAGAACTGGATTCCCAGGATGCTGAACTGGTCTACACTGTCCTACAGTGCTTTGTTCCATACACAGGTCTCTCCACAGGAGCGTGTAGCAAAATTGAGAAAATAAAATGTTATCCTTTGTATACACTGTGTCCTACAAAAGGCTCCTGTCTTGAAGGCTTGGTCCCAGCAGGCAGATTCAATTATTTCTTATTCCTTTATTGAGAGGTTATTCCACCATGGAGACATGTTGTTCAGCTATTTGCTCACTTACCCGGGGCTGGGTATATACCTCAATTGGTAGAGCATTTGTTTGTACACAAGAAACTCTGTGTTCAGTTCCCAGCACTGTGCACACCTATAATCCCAGCATGGTTAAAAAGTCAAGAGGATCAGTAGTTCAAAGTCAGCCTCAGCTACATAACTAGTTCAAGGCCAGCCCGGGATACATTAGACCCTGTCTCAAAAAAACCCCACAAATGTGTATGTATATAGCCCTTTAAAACACAAACATGAAAATCTTCAACAAAATATTATAAACTGAATGTAAGACTGATGACCTGAGTTTAATCTCCAGGTTCCACATGTTAGAAAGAGAAAACTGACTGTTACAAGTTGCTCTCTGATCTCCACATGCACACCATGACACATGCATGTGCACACACACATATACACACACCAATAATAAGTAAGCTGAAAATAAGATAAAGTAAGTATTAATAAAATTAATGAGATTTCTTTCAGGAATGTGGCTTGACACAAAAATTTATCAATGTCATATAACACACTAGGAGAAAGAAAAGTTCACACAATCATCTCAGTTGATGCAGAAAAGGAATCTGATAAAACACAATACCTTCAATGACTTTTATAAAGTGTCTAACGAAGGGTTAAAGCACTTGTGGTAGAGAACTTGCCTAACAGTGCAACCGCAATCCTTTGGGCTTGATTCCCAGCACATAATAAAAGAGCACACAGCAAATGGTGAAAGGATAATAAATTAATTCTGCAGTATGCATATAAGTTACCATTGATTATAGATCAAAGCAAATTTTCATGCTAGTGAGATAGACGGTTTATTTACTTATTTATTTATTTATTTATTTATTTATTTAGTTTTTCGAGACAGGGTTTCTCTTGTGTAGCTTTGCGCCTTTCCTGGAACTCACTTGGTAGCCCAGGCTGGCCTCGAACTCACAGAGATCCACCTGGCTCTGCCTCCCGAGTGCTGGGATTAAAGGCGTGCGCCACCACCGCCTGGCAGATGGGGTTTTTCTCTAATCGTGTTTTAGATTTCACTAGAGTCATAACACACTTTACATCTCCAATTTTATTAACTTGGATCTTCTTTCTTTTTTGCCTGGGGCTTGTTAACCTTGTTAAGTTTTTCAAAGAATTGATTCTTTGGTTGATTTTTCTATATTGTTTTCAGTCTCTCTCTTATTATTTTCCTCTCTAATTTGTATTATTTTTTACCGCTACAGGGTTTGTTGTTTTTTAGAGCTTTGTGGCACATTATTAGGGTATTTGAGACTTATTTAATATGAGCAATTACAGCTATAAATTTTCCTGTTAGGACTGCTTTGACTGCATCTCAGAGATTCTGATATTGTTCTCATTGTATCCATATTCATTTTCCTTTTTTAATTTCTCCTCTGACTTCTTGAATAACCCACATTCATTCAAAAAGATGGATTAATTGTTCAGTCTTTCTGTAGTTTTTCTTGTTGTTGTGTTCTACTTTTATTACACTGTGGTCTGATAGGATACAAGAAATTACTGTGATAGTTTTGTATTTGTTAATGCTTCATCTGTAGTCTATTATGTGATCAATTTTGGAGAAAGGGAAGTCTGTTGGATGTAGTATTCTGTATATATATATATAAAGTTCAACTGATCCATGCTATATTTTAGCTTTGAAATTGTGTTGGTTAATTTTAGTTTGAAAGTTCTATCTAAATATGAATGGGTACCAAAGACCCCACTATTATTGTGTCAGGACATTTGTGGCCTTTTATCCATTTACTATTTATTTTATGAAATTATAGGCTCCAATATTTAGTACACAAATACAATTATTATATCTTTTTAAAAATTTTTATGAGTCTAGAGAGATGAATCACTGGTTAAGAGCACTGATCAGTCTTCCAAAGTTCAATTCCCAGTGCCCACATAGTTGTTCAAAACCATCTGTAATTCCAATCCCAAGAGATCTGATACCCTCTTCTGGCCACCCCAGGCAATACATGCACATAATGCACAGACATGATTGCAGGTAGACAATAAACATAAATATCATTAAAGATTGTGTTCCTTTGTGTGCACATGTGCATGTGTGTGTGTGTGCGCGTGTTGGTGCGTGTGGATGAAGAGTGAATGTATGTGTGCATATGTGTGTGTGTATGCCAGTATGTGTGCAGGTGTATGTGTTCATGCATGTGTGTGCACATGTGTGCATTTGAGTGTGTGCACATGTGTGTGCATGTGTGGTGATATTTTATTTGTGCTTTAACAAATAAAGTTTACCTAGGGATCAGAGGAAAAAGCCCACCACTATATTAAACATGGAGGTCAGGCAGTGGTAGCACATGCCTTTAATCCTAGCATTCTGGAGGCAGAGATCCATCAGGATCTCTGTGAGTTTAAGGCCACACTGGGAACAGAGCCAGACATGGTGGCACATGCCTTTAATCCCAGCACTGGTTAACTATAGAGGTCTGGAGGTCTGTACAGACAGACAGAAAGTGATAGAGCTGGGCAGAAAGAGGAAGTGATGTAGCTGGGCAGAGAAAGGAAGTAAAATGGCAGGACCCAGAAAGGTATGTAAGGCGTGAGTATACAGGAAGTAGCTCTCTCTTGGGCTGGGGATTTCCTAGCGGTAAGAACTTGTGGCTGTGGCTTGTTTCCTCCGATCTTCCAGCTTTCACCCCAATATCTGGCTCTGAGTTTTTTATTAATAAGACCATTTAACAACTCATGTTACATGCATGTGTAGAATGAATTCTAATTGATCTTAATAACAAAAACCCAGAGTCAGATATCAGGGTGAAGGCTGAAAGATCAGAGAAGTAGAGCAGCAGCCACTAGAGAGACTTCTTACCTCTAGGAATCCTCAGACTGAAAGAGCCTAGCTCCTGCCTTATCACTTCCTCTCTCCACCCAGCCTTATCACTTCTTGTTTCCTCCTCCCAGTGCTGGGAAGAAAGGTGTGTGCCACCACTGCCTGGCCTCTAGTGGCTAGCTCTACACTCTGATCTCCAGGCAAGATTTATTTGTTAGAGCACCAACAAAATATCACCGCATTCCCCCCTTTTTGTTAAAGTTTTAAAAAGGTTATAGCTAACATAAGAAAAACTATATACAATAAGTATAACTATATAATATATACAGGCAATAAATACATCAACAATGTCTAGTCTGTAAATATTTGACAAATTCAAAGAAAATATTCCAATATTTATCCTATCTTGGTGAGTCCAAGAGATTGTTCCTAATTCACTTTCTATTCTAACTTGCATTACCAAAACTATATTTTATGTCTCTCAAACTTATACACTCTACTCCTCTTTAGTGGATTTCTTTTCTGAATCTGGTATCATGGAAAACTATAACTATAAATTCTTCAACTCCATCAGAGACCTGAGAAGGAAATAATATTAACTGAGTAAGCAGGAAGTGCAAGCAAGAAACTTCCAAAAAATATGAGAAGTGACAGAAACAGCTGGCTGCCTGGACGGTCACCCAAGTTTCCTCTGCAACATTGGGGCATCCATCTTCAGCCTGCAGGCCTAGTGTATCTGACAGGCTCATCTGTGAAGCAGGATTTTCTGAAGGGCTGTCTTATCTTGTCTTGGCAAAGTTTGGCAGTCCTTTCTTTTGTGTCCTGCTTGTCCCATATGGACAGCATACTATCAGCAGTCAAGGCAAGGACATTTTCTTGCCCAGTGGCTAACTTTTGCCATAAAGAAAGTAAACTCCATATGGAGTTTCTTCAATGCCCCTCAGTCTTCTCTGACGTAGATTGATGTTGCCAGAAGCAGACATGTCTCATTGTCAAAAAGAAAAAAAAGAACCTTATGTTATTAAAACATCTTAAATGCCATATTCTGTAGATCTCTGAAGTGTTTGAAGACAACCTGTCTATCTAAAATACATCTGTTTGAGCTTGAAAACATACCTAATTTGATTACAAGTTCAATTATAATGACTAACTTACATTTCTTTATATCATAATTAGTTGGTGATAATAACTTTCAAGGACTAGAAATTTGTTACATTGTTAAATTAGATGTATAGGTATAATACCTTGAACAAGATTAGAAATGTATGTGCAGTATGTTCAAAAAATAATCTCAACTTTCTATCAATGTACAAAGATCTATATCAATGTAAAATATTTAAAACAAGTAGTTGCTTTTTAAAAGTGGATTCAAAGTGGCTTCCTGAGACACAGAATCTGCCAACTCTGATTGGACCAAGAGAGCCTTCATCCAGTAACTGATGGAAGCAGATGCAGAGATCCACAGGCAAGCACCAGACCGAGCTCCAGGAATCCAGTTGAAGAGAAAGAAGAGGGATTCTATGAGCAAGGGGCATCAAGATCATGATGGGGAAACCTAAAGAGACAACCAAACCCAACTATTGGGAACTCATGAACTTTAGACCAACAGCTGTTCAGCCTGCACGGGACTGGACTAGGCCCTCTGCATATGGGAGACAGTTGTGTAGCTTGATCTGCTCAAGGAGCCCCCTGGCAGTAGGATCAGGATTCATCCCTGGTGCATGAGATGGCTTTTTAGAGCCCAGTGCCTATGGTGGGACACCTTACACAGCCTTGATGCAGTGGGGAGGGGCTTGGACCTGCCTCTACTGGATGTACCAGGCTCTGCTGACTCCCCATGGAAGATCTTGGATATTTGGAGGAGAGAATGGGGGGTGGGTTTGGGGGGAGGTGGAAGGGAGAGAAGGGAGGAAAGGGGGATCTGTGATCAATATGTAAAACAGATTTTTTTAAATCCTAAATTAAATAAAGCAAAAAAAGTAGATTCAATAATCTATCCTTTTATCCTATTTCTTTATCCCCATTTTTTCTTTTCAAAACAGGAACCCAGAATCTAAACTCCTTTGTTCAGCTTTTTTTCCTGACCATTACCAACAACAACTTGTAACCAACCCCACTAAACAATGACAAATATCCATAACCCATTGGAGAACCAAAAACCACCTGCCCCAGCTCTTGGGAATGTGGACGTAGTGTTCTTAAATTTACTTCCTGCTATCTAGGGGTGACAGTATCTTTAGAAGATTCTGAAAAGAAAAATTTGGGTTAAATGTCAAGTCCTGGGAGAGTTAGCTCTATCATTTGTTGTCCAATTTGTTGCTTAAATTTAGTTTTATCATGCAACAGTTTCCTTTCTCCAACTATTGTGATTGAAAATGTTGCTAGGTATAGTCACCATGGCTGACATCTGTGTTCTCTTAGAGTTTGAACATCTGTCCAGGCCCCCATGTCTCTAGAGTCTCCTTTGAGAAGTCAGGTGCAGACTGAGCATAATGGCGCACACCTTTAATCTTGGCAGGAGGGAGGCAGAGGCAGGTCTACAGCTAAGGCTATACAGAGAAACCCTGTCTCAAAAAACCAAGAGAAGGGGAGAGGGGAGGAGAGAGAGAAAGAGACGGGAGGTGGGCAAGGCCCGCCTTTGGTAAGGAAATACAGCGAATGTGCACAGGGTGCTCTTAGTGGCTGCAGCTAAGGTATATCCTGTCAAGACCCTAAGGGCAGCCAGTACAGATGCCTGAATGCTAACATTCCTCCCTTTGATTTATTATAAAAAGGTGAGGAGTTAGAAAGGGGTAGCAGGTGAGGCGGGAATGAGGGCGCTGTGTTCTCAAGACTGCTTCCTGATGGCCTGGGGGCCGTTGATCATCTTTGGGAGATCTGAGAAAACTAGGGTGCTGGCCACATCCTGATGTAGCTGGCTGTCTTGCTTCGCTGTCCAGGCTCTGTGGAACCATCCGGCACTACTTGGACCTGGCAAGATGCTGTTCAGACAGATCCAAGTCGACTCCCTGGAGCTCACAAGAAATCATGATGAAGTCACCAGTCAAGATGGAGGAGAGCCATGTGGTTGCTGTTAATAGCTACATGCACACACAGAGAGAATTAAACAGGAGCTGAGTAAATAGAAAGGGAGAACTGGTGTCTGCTGAGCAGGACGAAGCTGGCTTCTCCATCTCTGATTCACACACTGTAAGGATTCTGTATATGGGCAGCTCAGGGTCTTGTCTGGCGCCTTATTACATCATCAGTGGGAGACTGCATCCCAGCCTAAAAGCCGGATGTGCACCCCCACACGCTCTCTCTGAGTCTCTTTCTGAGCCTCTCTCTTCCTGTGTTTCTTCTCCACCAGGCCTAGCTCGCTCTCTCTCTCTCTCTCTCTCTCTCTCTCTCTCTCTCTCTCTCTCTCTCTCTCTCTCTCAGGAAACTTCTGAAACCATAAGCAAGTCCTCAACTAGATGCTTCATCTAATAAGGGTTGCTTTGGCACTGGTGTCTCTTCCCAGCGATAGAGCAGTAACCTGTAGCAGGAATCTTAGAGAGTCTTATTAATAAAATCAAACCCGGGGCCAGTTATTGGGGTGAAATGCTGGATGGTCAGAGAGACAGAACAAGCCACAGCTAACCTCACCTGGCCAACTTCTCAGTTGGTCTTGTTTCCTCAGACTGGAAGCTTCTGTGTCCTCATCCCAATCAATCTGAACTGCTGCTCGAAAGCCTGAAAGCTTAACCAGCCAAATGCTTCTCATTTCTGGTCCTCACGCCTTATATATCTTTCTGCCTTCTACCATCACTCCCTGGGATTAAAGGCTCACTTTCTGGGATTAAAGGCTTGATGAGTCACCATGCCTGTCTATATCCTTGAACACATGGATTTCTGCCTCTGGAATGCTAGGATTAAAGGTGTGTGCTACCACTGCCTATCCTTTATGTTTAATATTGTGGCTGCTCTGTCTCTGACCCCAGATAAGTTTATTAGCATGCACAATATTTGAGGGAATACAATACCACATTTCCTCTCTTTTTGTCTAAAATTTAAAAAAGCTTATAACTAATACAAGAAAAATTATATCCAATAAGTATATACAATATACACAGTCAAGATTACATTAACAATGTCTAGTCTATTAACATTTGACAGATTCAGATAAAAACTCCATTATATATATTAACAATGTCCAGTCCAGTAACATCTGATAAACTCAGACCAAAAAATTTTCATTACTTATCTTATTTAAAACAAGTAGTTCCTTTTTAAAAGTAGATTCCATAATCTCCCTTTTTATCTTATTATATCCATATTCTCTCTTTTTTCTTTTCATAATACATTCAGTAGTCTACCGTTTGTCATTTTTATATCTTCCCCTTTTTTTCAGTGTAGATTCAGTGATCTACCTATTTATCCTATTATTTTTTTATCTTTTTTCTCAGAGTAGATTCAACGATCTATCTCATATCTTACTCTCTTTTTCTTTTTGTTTTTTAGGGGTGAAGATATCTTTAGGGAATGTTGAAAAGAAAATTTTTGGGTTAATTGTCAAGTCCTGTATCATTTGTCCAGTCTCTGCATAATAGGAAAGTTCAGGGCTTGTCACAAGTCCTTGCTCGAGTAGTCTGTCAGGCTGGATCATCTCAGCTAGCCATCTCAAAATTGTCCTGACCAGTTTGTAGTCCAAAGTCAATTTTTCCATAGTGTTAATAGGCTTAATGGTTTTATCATAGTCCATGTGGAATTATCTTTGTGGGGTTCCATCATCTTTTTGAAGATTTCAAAGTTGCTGTTAGGTGTGGTCATGGTTCCATGCAGACTTTTTTTTTTTTGGTGTCTCCTCTGTGGTTTGGAGCAACCACAGTCTGATAAATGTCTGTCTCTAGGAACCATGAACATTCTTCCCTAGAACAGAAAATCTTCACAGCAATTTCTCCCCACCATTTGTCTTGCCAAACTTTTCCAAGCTGACCTTTGCCGATGCTTTCTTGTAACACGATGGTCCTGCCAATTCTTCTCTGAACCAGCAGCATTAAACCCTTCATCCCAGGTAGCAGCATCACCGCAGTCACCAACACGATGAGAAGGAGCTGGCAACGTGGAGCAGTGGCCACTGCTTCCATGGTCCCACCACTGTTTGTGGTTTGTTCAGCCTGGGCCGAAGCTTCTCCCAAGCCTCCTAGGCTGGCCTCAAACTCGGGATCCTCCTGCCTCTCCCTTCTTCAGTAAATCCTACCAGCATGCACCACCACCACAACTGGCCGAGTGTAGCTCAGGCCTGAGCCTGGGGCCACAAGGCCGCAGGCAAGAGGCTTTTTTGTTAATTCGTACCACGAATGTTGGGCTCCAGATATTGGTGAAATTATTAAGGCCACTCCATGTAGTTAAAAGGATATTTATTTAATGGCGTAACTTACAAATTAAGGTATAGGTAGGTCGCAGGGTCTGGGGAAGGTGTATCACAGTCCAGCGGTGTTCTCTGGAGCTCTGCTCGGTCAACCTCCACCATTCAGCATCCTGGAACAGAGAGAGCGCTGGCCCATCCAGATCTCAGGTCCCCAGGCACCTCCCTTGGCCCCGCCTTGTAGGTGTGACAGTTGCCAAAGTCTCAATGGGGGTTGGAACTTCCAGATCAAAGCTGAAATGGCTACCCACTACAGTAACCAAGACTTATGATATGATAAAATACCACAAACTAGGTGACTAAACAATGAACACTTGTTTTTCATGGTGCTGGAGGGAGGGACATCCCTGGTTAAGATGGAAGCAGATTCAGTGTCTGGTGAGGACGCCTTCCATGGTGAAAGGCCTCCGCAGGACTTTTCATAAGGGCACCACCATCCTCCACGCAGGCTCCACACCTATGACTCAGTCAGCTCCCAAATACCCACCTCTTAATTCCTAGAATTAAATCCTAGAAATAGGATTTCAATGTCTAAATGGCAGAAGATACAAACATTAGACCATAGCATGTTCTAAACATTAAAAGTAATTTTTAAAAGTAAACAGTATTTCTGGGCACAGTAGCACACATCTTTAATTTCAGTACTTGGGAGGTAGAAAAACGTGGGTTTCTGTAAATTCAGGGCCAGCCTAGTCTATGTAGTGAGTTCCAGGTCAGCTGGAGCAACATAGTGAGATATGAGACTGTCCCAAAATGTGTGTGTGTGTGTGTGTGTGTGTGTGTGTGTGTGTGTGTGTGTTAGCTTGAATGTAATTGGCCCCCATAAACTCACAGGAACTGGCATTATTAGGAGGTGTGGCTTTGTTGGAGTAGGTGTGGTCATGTAGGAAGGAATGTGTCACTGTGGAGGTGGGCTTTGAGGTCTCCTATGCTCAAGCTATGCTCACTCAGACTCCTTGTTGCCTGCTAATCCAGATGGAGAACTCTCTGCTCTTTCTCCAGCATCATGCCTGCCTGCATGCCACCTTGCTTCCTGCCATGACGATAATGATCTGTAAGAGAACCACCATTAAATAAATATTTAAGTATTTTCCTTTATAAGAGTTGCCATGGAAGGGGTTGGGAATTGAGCTCAGTGGTAGAGCGCTTGCCTAGCAAGCACAAGGTCCTGGGTTCGGTCCTCAGTTCTGGAAAAAAAAGCGTTGCCATGGTCATGGTGTCTCTTCACAGCAATAGAAACCCTAAGAGAAAGAGAGAGAGAGAGAGAGAGAGAGAGAGAGAGAGAGAGAGAGAGAGAGAGTTGGTGAGGTCTACAAGGAAATGTGGTTGTGAATCAGATGTAGGGGGTGGTAAAGAATGAGGTTGATGAAGATGCTTATATTTTGGCTTAGAGAACTATAAAGCAGGAGAGATTCTTGGGTAAGATATGAAACAGTGGGCAGAGAGAAGCCTGGGAGGTCATTTGGGATGAGGGGTTAGGTAGCTGGGAGAGCAGAATGTCTAGGCCCTGAAGACAGGAGAGAAGAGTAAGACAGGCTTCTCTGTGGCCCAAACGTTCTCTTCCCCGCTGGGTGCTGGCGTGCTGAGCAGAGTGGAGTGTGCAGCTGCCCTTGTGATGTGTGACTAGGAAGAAGACTCACTCTCTTCAGGGTGACAAGCATGAATCCTGACCACTCAGAGTGATTCACACTTTTTACTGTGATTGACATGTAATAAGTCAACTGACCCAGTCTCCCAGTGAGACATGAAAAGATGTCCCCTGTGTGGTTTCTTATTCTCAAATAGAGAAAAGATCTTAAGTAAAAACTAAGGCCAGCTGCATAAGTACGGGCTTTGGTAAAGAGTATGTATTAGCGATGGTTTGCGGACTGTAATGAATCTCAACTTCCATGTGAGATGCTAAGAGTGAAGGGAGCCTGAGAGCAGCACTAGGGACTTTGCCCAACACTTGTACAAAACGCCTGACAGAATCAACTCAGGGGAACAATTTGTCTTAGCTTATAGCTTCGTGGCAGGGAAGCATGATGGTGTTGTTGGTAGCAGAAGAAACTTCTGTGAAGACTCAAAGCAACTAGCCTACGTCTCAGCAGTCAATTAGACAACACAGACCTCAGGCTACAACCATGTGTGACTCTAACCCAAAAGTTCTACCCCCAAGACTGTCAGGACCCATTTCAAAAAGTCCCCAAACCTCCTAAAGCTTTGCCAGTACCCCAAGACCATCTTTTCAAATACATGAGCCTGTTGGCACCAAGAAATCAACCCCCAAAGAGATAGCTCCTTCATACCTTTTTTACAGTGTGGTACCATGTGGTGCCAGGGGCTGTTGCACTAACTTGCAACTGGTCTAAGGATATTTTTGACTGTCTCTTCAAAATTCTTGTGTGGAGAACTCAGTCCTTCAAATTCATATGTTGGTGGTAGTTAGGGAGGCTGGTCAGCTTCTTGTGGCTACAGGGAAATACCTGGCATAAACAACTTACAAAGGAGAGAGATTTATTTTGGATCACGGTGTCAGAGATTTTAGTCTACACTTGCTTGGTTCCATTGTTGTGGGAATGTGGTAGGGCAGAATATCATGGTGGAGTGGGTGTAATGGATCAGTAATGGTTACCTCAGGATGACCAGGAAGCAGAGCTGGGGTGCCAGGACAAGAACATACACATATTGACCTATTTTGTCCAGCTAGACATCACTGCCAAATGCAATTTTAGTACTTCCAAATAACACCATCAGATTATGTAGCCATCAGTGGGTTAATCCACAAGCTACGTAAGAGACCTCCTGATAGAATCACCTCACAAATGAGTGGGTCCACTAGCTGCAGAACATGCTTTCAACATGCGAGCTTCTTTGGGGTACTCATATCCAAACTATACATTAAGTGAGGTCATGCATGTAGAGCCCAATGATGAGACTAGTGGTTTTCCTAAGGAAAGTGGGAGACCTGAGCTGGCATGCCTCTTTCCTGACACCTTATGATGCAGCAAGACGACCCTTACCAAGCAGTCCCTTGACTAAGACAATGCCAGTTTTTTTTTGTCTCAGTTTCAGAGGAGGGAGATGTAGACAGAGGCTTTTCTCTGCCCCACCTCATCCCACAGCCACTTTTAAATAATCACTCAGAGGCTTATATTAATTATAAATGCTTGGCCGATGGCTCAGGCTTATTACTAGCTAGTTCTTACATTTTAATTAACCCATTTCTATTAATCTATATATTGCCATGTGGCTGTGGCAATTCCAGTCTGCTGGCATCTTGCTTGGGCGGCTGGATGGCATCTCTCTCGACTCTACCCTTTTTCCTCTTATATTCACTTTGGCTTTCCTGCCTAGCTATATTCTGCCCTGCCATAGGCCAAAGCAATTTTATTCACCAATCAATAAAAACAACACATATTCACAGCATACAGAAGGACATCCCATATAAGTGAGACACAAACAGCAGAGGGGCAGACACTCCTCTGTTTGATGAGGAAGTCCTTACTGTTGGTGTCAATTTTTCTCGACAGAGACAAACCTCGTGTAAGACATGAGCCCCCTGGACTGCAAGATCCCAGTCTCAACGCTGACATCTGCCCCTGCAGAGAGAGCAGGGCTCCTTCAGCAGAGACAAGCCTAGTGTAAGACATGAGCCCCCTGGACTGCAAGATCCCAGTCTCAACGCTGACATCTGCCCCTGCAGAGAGAGCAGGGCTCCTTAAGTGCTGCACTGCTTGCTGCCTCACCCTGGATCATGCCATGTTTGTGTCAGGGTTTCTGGGCTGACAGCTTCTAACTAGAGACAGAGGGCAGCAGAACTTAAGACATAGACAGATAACCCAGAAGACCCTGCAAAGGGATAAACAGCTTCTCTGTGGGTTGGTGTGGCGAACACCTGCCTGATAGTAAAAGAATTATCCTCTAAGTTTGTGCAATAGTACTTGGCCTATGTGGTGGTCTAAAAGAAAACAGGGCCCCCTAGGCTCATGAGGAGTGGCACTATTAGAAGGTGTGACCTTGCTAGAGTGGGTGTGGCATTGCTGGAGGAAGTGTATCAGTAGGGGGTGGGCTTTGAGGTCTCAGAAGCTTATAGAACTTCCAGCTCCTTTTCCAGCACCATGTCTGCCTGCATGTCACCATGCTCCCCTCTATGACAATAATGGACTAAACCTCTGAAACTGTAAGCCAGCCCCAATTAAATGTTTTCGCTTACAAGAATTGCTGTGGTCGTGGTGTTTCTCCGCAGCAATAAAACCCAAACTGAGACAGTATATTTCATGGTTTTCTAAAGTGTATTACTGTAGTTGTATTCCATTTTGATCAAAAGATTCTTTAGTAAATGTATTTTTTTTGGTGGAGGGCATCAAAGCAAGGTTTCTCTGTGTAGCCATGGCCATCCTGGAACTCTTTTGTAGACTAGGCTGGCCTCAAACTCAGAGATCTACCTGACTGGTTCCTGAGTGCTGGGATTAAAGGCATGCACCACCACTACCCAGCTTTCCAATGGTTTCTGAAAGTCTTAGCTAAGTGTCATTAGCCTGGACAAGATCACATGCACAATCTTCCAGCCAACACTAATAATTCTGGGTGGAGAGCACAGGGTCCCATGCTTGAGGTGAGAGTGGTGGTGGGATCACCCCTTCAAACTACAGGAGTGTGCAGACAAGGCAGTTTACCCAAAGGAAACTGAGTTGTTACTACTAGGAAGGGGAGACATCTATGATCCATTGTTTCCTAAGATAAATTTCCTACTATAAATTGTTACCATTCTGTAGAAACATTCAGGTAGCCACCTGGCCAACTAAGTACAGCCCTATCCCTAAAGGACAGCTCAGTATAGTCTCACAGTATCCTACAGACTGGCTGGACTGTGGTTCCCTATGTCTGACTCAGCACAGAATGATGGGATTAAACTCTGTCCTAGAAAGGATAATAATCGACACAGGACTTGAATGGAGCTGTCTGCTGGGACTTTGCCTGTTAGAAATTTCAAGTGCAGCCAAACTCATAGGGTTGCTTAGTGTCCATGGAACCAAGTAAGGAAAGTTCTTTAGGAAAAACATAATGGCCAAATATTTTATGTCATTATAATGTATTAGTTCCCTTTCTTCTGGAAGGAAAAATTCTTTCAGATAGTGCATAAACAATGATATTACAACAGCTGCTTTAAGAAGGCCACAACATGTGCCCAGCCTCAAGTTCTACCACCTGTCAGTGAATGTCTGTGCAGGAAAAACAGCCTCTTTATTAAAATTCTGAAGAAAGGACTTTTTGTAGTTGTTTTCTTTTTATTTTTTATATTTTTATATTTTAATAAGTTAATCTTTTTATATTTTAAAGGTTCAAGTAACCCAGGCTGTCTTTGAACTGCCTCCACAGCTGAAGAGGACATTAAACTTCCAATGTCCTTGCTTCCTTCTCCTAAGTGCCAGAATTTCGTACCTATACCTCCACTCCCAGTTCATGTGTTGTGGGTATCTAGTCCAGGGCTTCCTGATGTTTGGCAAGTGCTCAACTGGTTTGAGCTCATTCCCCAGCCCAGGAAAGATGTTTTACACTTTAGAATTTCATTGTCAATTACATTTTTATGATGAAGTAAATTGGTCACTGTTGCATGAATCCTAAATGGTCTTATAATAAAAACCTGGAGCCAGATATTGGGGTGGATGCTGAAAGATCAGAGAGACAAAGGGACAAGTCATTAGAGAGACTTCTCACCACTGCTGAATCCTCAGGCCTAATGGAAGGTGATCCTATCTCCACGAAGCCTCTGACTGAAAGTCTCTGAGTCCTGACATGAAAAGCTCTTGTAACTGTATCCTTGAGTCTTATATGCCTTTCTCTGCCCGCCATTTTACTTCCTTCCTAATGCTGAGATCAATGACGTGTATGCTCCCCAAATACTGGTAGCAAAGGCATTAGATCTCAAGTGCTGGGATTAAAGGTGTGTGCCACCACTGCCTGGCTCTGTTTCTCTCCTAGACTGAATCAATCTCATGTAGTCCAGGGTGGCTTTGAACTCATAGAGATCCAGAGATCACAGAGATCTCTGCTTCCTGACTGCTAGAATTAAAGGTGTATGCCACCACTGCCTGACCTCTATGTTTAATCTAATGGCTGGCTCTGTCCTCTGATCCTCAGGCAAGCTTTATTTGATATACAATATATCACCACATTTCCCCTTTTTGTCTAAAATAATAAAAGAAGGTTATAACTAATATAAGAAAAGCTATATACAATAAGTATAAGTATATATAATATATACAGTCAATAATTATATTAACAATGTCTAGTCCATTAACATTTGACAGATTCAGAGAAAATATGCCATTATTTATCCTATTTTCATGAGTCTGAAATGTTGTACCTAATTCACTTTCTATCCTAATTTGTGTTACCAACTGAAAACTATCTTTTGATGTCTTTCAAACTTATACACTTTACACCTCTTTAGTGAGTTTCTTTTCTGAATTTCTTAACAAGGAAAACTATAACTATAACTATCTAGTCTTGAACTTCCTCAGAGACCCAAGAAGGAAATAATATTACCTGAGTAAACAGGAAGTGCAAACAAGCAACTTCCAAAAAATGTGAGAAATGACAAAAACAGCTGACTACCTGGACAGTCACCCAAGGTTCCTCTGCAACATTGTGGCATCCATCTTCAGCCTATAGACCTAGCATATCTGATATACTTTTCTGTGAAGCAGGATTTTCTGAAGGGCTGTCCTACCTTGTCTTGGCAAGGATCAGTGTAGCATGAATCTTAAAAGTTCTTATTAATAAAATCAAACCTGAGGCCAGTTACTGGGGTGAATGCTGGAAGATCAGAGAGACAGAACAGGCCACAGCTACCTCACCTCCACAGGTCCTCAGCTGATCCTGTTTCCTTGGACTGGATGCCTCTGAGTCCTCATCCAAAATGAATTTCAGCTGAACTGCTGCTCAAAAGCCTAAAAGCTTAACCACCTAAAAGCTTCTAGTTTCTGGTCCTCACGCCTTATATATCTTTCTGCTTTCTGCCATCACTCCCTGGGATTAAAGGCTCACTTTCTGGGATTAAAGGCGTGAATCACCACACCTGTCTGTTTCTAATGTGGCCTTGAACTCACAGAGATCCAGGCGGATCACTGCCTCTGGAATGCTAGGATTAAAGACATGTGCTACCACTGCCTATCCTCTATGTTTAATATTGTGGCTGTTCTGTCTCTGACCCCAGATAAGTTTATTAACATGCACAATATTTTGGGGAACATAATACCACCACATTATATTAACTTTGAAATCTTCAAAAAGATGACAGGATCCCACAATGATGATTCCACATGGACGATGATAATGCCATTAAGCTGATTAACACCACAGAAAGATCGACTTTGAACTACAAACTGGTCAGGACAATTTCAAGATGACTAGCTGAGATGATCCAGTCTGATGGACTACACAAACAAGGACTTGTGACAAGCCCTGAACTTTCCTATTATGCAGAGACTGGACAAATGATACAGGACTTGACAATTAACCTAAAAATTTTCTTTTCAGGATCCCCTAAAGATTCTTCACCCCCAGAAAGCAGGAAGTAATTTTAAGAAAACAACACTCACATTCCCAAGAGGTAGGATGGGAGGTTTTTGGTCATTTAATGAGTTTTGGATATTGTCATTGTTTATGACGGTTGGTTACAAGTTGTTAATTGTTAATGGTCAGGAAAAACACTGAACAAGGAGATTAGATTCAGAGTTTTTGTTTTTAAAAAAGGATAAAGAAAGAAGAGATTATAGATATGAGGTAGAACATTGACTCTACTCTGAGATAAAAGATAAAGAAATAATAGGATAAATGGGTAGATCATTGGAGCTATTCTAAAAAGAAAAGGGGGAAGATATAAAAATGACAAAAGGTAGATTATTGAGTCTATTATGAAAAGAAAACAGAGAATATGGATATGATCAGATAAAAAAGGTCAATTACTGAATCTACTTTTAAAAAGGAACTCCTTGTTTTAAATAGGATAAGTAATAAAAATTTTTGTCTGAGTTTATCAAATGTTACTGGACTGGACATTGTTAATATATATAATGGAGTTTTTGTCTGAATCTGTCAAATGTTAATGGACTAGACATCGTTAATGTAATCTTGACTGTGTATATTGTATATACTCATTGGATATAATTTTTCTTGTCTTAGTTATGAGCTTTTTTAAATTTTAGACAAAAAAAGGGGGAAAATGTGGTGGTATTATATTCCCCAAAATATTGTGCACGCTAACAAACTTATCTGGGGTCAGAGACAGAACAGCCACAACATTAAACATAGAGGATAGGCAGTGGTAGCACACGTCTTTAATCCTAGCATTCCAGAGGCAGAAATCCCTCTGGATCTCTGTGAGTTCAAGGCCACATTGGAAACAGACAGGCGAGGTAATTCACGCCTTTAATCCCAGAAAGTGAGCCTTTAATCCCAGGGAGTGATGGCAGAAAGCAGAAAGATATATAAGGCGTGAGGACCAGAAACTAGAAGCTTTTAGGTGGTTAAGCTTTTAGGCTTTTGAGCAGCAGTTCAGCTGAAATTCATTCTGGATGAGGACTCAGAGGCATCCAGTCCAAGGAAACAGGATCAGCTGAGGACCTGTGGAGGTGAGGTAGCTGTGGCCTGTTCTGTCTCTCTGATCTTCCAGCATTCACTCCAATAACTGGCCTTAGGTTTGATTTTATTAATAAGAATTTTTAAGATTCATACTACAGATCAGCAGTCCTTTCTTTTTGTGTCCTGCTTGTCCATTTGTACAGCATACGGTTAGCAATTGAAGCAAGGGTAGTTTCTTGCCCAGTGGCTCCACTGCCTGGGGGCCTCCCAAACAGTTCAATCTAATAAACTGTCTCCCTAATCCAGAGGGCCTGGTCCAGACCCCAGGGGAATAGGAAGAAGAAGAGTGCTAGAGAGGTCTCCAGAAATCCACAAAGATACCTCCACTGTAGACTACTGGCAATGGTCGAGAGAGTGCCTGAGCTGACCTGCTCTGGTGATTGGATGGCCGAACACCCTGGCTGTCATGATAGAACTCTCATCCAGTGTCTGATGGAAATGGACATAGGGAGCCATGGCCAAGCCCCAGGTGGAGCTCCAGGAGTCCAATCAGCGAGAGAGAGCAGGGATTGTATGAGCAAGAGATGTTGAGACCATGGTTGGAGGAAGCACAGGGACAAATAGCCATGAACTGTGAACCAATGGCAGAGGAACCCTCATGGAACTGGCCCTCTGGATAAGTGAGACAGTTGATTAGCTTGAACTGTTGGGAGGCCCCAGGCAGTGGACCAGGACCTTTCTTTGGTGCATGGGCTGACTTTTTGGAGCCTGGGACCTATGCTGAGACACTTTGCTCAGCCTTGGTGTAGGGAGGAGGGGACTGGACCTGCCTTGCCTGAGTCTGCCAGGCTGGGCTGACTCCCAGGGGAGACCTTGCCTTGGAGGAGGTGGGAGTGGGGATGGATTGAGGGGGAGAGCTGGAGGATGAGAAGAGGGATGATGGGGGAATCTGTGGCTGATATGTGAAATTAAGTTAATTATAAAATAAAAATACTATATAAAAAAAGAAAAGTCCACAGAAAATATTTACCCTTTTTTGTGTGAGTGATGAAATCAGACATTTTAGGAAGCAAATTGTGTAATGAATACATTTTAACATTATGTTTTTTGCAAGTTGGCTAGTCTCATTCAAACTTGAATAATGAATTGGGTCTTATAGACAGTGTTGGGAGCATTACAGTAAGCAGTTTAATGCTGACTATCCATGTCTTTACATTGACAAACCCACGACAACTTACATAAGAGTCCATAGTTTATGACAGGTTCTAACTTGATAATGTGCCACATTACAGATATACTGGTAATATGTGTGTGTGTGTGTGTATATGTATATGATTAATATATAAATATATATAAATGAATATACAGACTAAATATGCGTGTGTGTGTGTGTGTGTGTGTGTGTATCAGTAATTTTCAAAGTAATTGTTTTACCAGTAATGTCCTTTTTAACCTAATCATTTTGTTTTCTCACTATCAACCATGTTATTCACTAATCATTTCTCTGTTTACATTGTTTTATCTTTTCTAAAATATTATATATTTAGAATTATATAATATGTGAATTTTCTGATTGATTTATTTCATTTAATAAGATGCATTTATTTCCTTCATAATGTTTTTGTGATTAGAAAGGCAATTTATTTATTTATTTATTTATTTATTTATTTATTTTTGTTTTGTTTTGTTTTGTTTTGTTTTGTTTTTTCGAGACAGGGTTTCTCTGTGTAGCTTTGTGCCTTTCCTGGGACTCACTTAGTAGCCCAGGCTGGCCTCGAACTCACAGAGATCCGCCTGGCTCTGCCTCCCGAGTGCTGGATTAAAGGCGTGCGCCGCCGCCGCCCGGCTGAAAGGCAATTTATTTTAATGTCAATAGCATTGTGTATATACCATGGACTGTCTTTTTTTTTTTTTTGGTACAGTATTTTCTAACAAAATTAATTTCAAATTTGTATCAATATACATAATTTGTATACAATATACAAAAATCCAATCCAATGTAAAATATTTAAAACTAATAGTTCCTTTTTAAAAGTAGATTCAAGCCGGGCGGTGGTGGCGCACATCTTTAATCCCAGCACTCGGGAGGCAGAGCCAGGCGGATCTCTGTGAGTTCGAGGCCAGCCTGGGCTACCAAGTGAGTTCCAGGAAAGGCGCAAAGCTACACAGAGAAACCCTGTCTCAAAAAACAAAAAACAAAAAATAAAAGTAGATTCAATATCTAGCTTTTTTATCTTATCATATCTATATTCTCCCTTTTTTCTTTTCAGACTAGAT
>NC_051073.1:80379866-80417366 GCF_004664715.2 Peromyscus leucopus
TAATTTCACATATCAGCCACAGATTCCCCCATCATCCCTCTTCTCATCCTCCAGCTCTCCCCCTCAATCCATCCCCCACTCCCACCTCCTCCAAGGCAAGGTCTCCCCTGGGGAGTCAGCCCAGCCTGGCAGACTCAGGCAAGGCAGGTCCAGTCCCCTCCTCCCTACACCAAGGCTGAGCAAAGTGTCTCAGCATAGGTCCCAGGCTCCAAAAAGTCAGCCCATGCACCAAAGAAAGGTCCTGGTCCCACTGCCTGGGGGCCTCCCAACAGTTCAAGCTAATCAACTGTCTCACTTATCCAGAGGGCCAGTTCCATGAGGGTTCCTCTGCCATTGGTTCACAGTTCATGGCTATTTGTCCCTGTGCTTCCTCCAACCATGGTCTCAACATCTCTTGCTCATACAATCCCTGCTCTCTCTCGCTGATTGGACTCCTGGAGCTCCACCTGGGGCTTGGCCATGGCTCCCTATGTCCATTTCCATCAGACACTGGATGAGAGTTCTATCATGACAGCCAGGGTGTTCGGCCATCCAATCACCAGAGCAGGTCAGCTCAGGCACTCTCTCGACCATTGCCAGTAGTCTACAGTGGAGGTATCTTTGTGGATTTCTGGAGACCTCTCTAGCACTCTTCTTCTTCCTATTCCCCTGGGGTCTGGACCAGGCCCTCTGGATTAGGGAGACAGTTTATTAGATTGAACTGTTTGGGAGGCCCCCAGGCAGTGGAGCCACTGGGCAAGAAACTACCCTTGCTTCAATTGCTAACCGTATGCTGTACAAATGGACAAGCAGGACACAAAAGAAAGGACTGCTGATCTGTAGTATGAATCTTAAAAATTCTTATTAATAAAATCAAACCTAAGGCCAGTTATTGGAGTGAATGCTGGAAGATCAGAGAGACAGAACAGGCCACAGCTACCTCACCTCCACAGGTCCTCAGCTGATCCTGTTTCCTTGGACTGGATGCCTCTGAGTCCTCATCCAGAATGAATTTCAGCTGAACTGCTGCTCAAAAGCCTAAAAGCTTAACCACCTAAAAGCTTCTAGTTTCTGGTCCTCACGCCTTATATATCTTTCTGCTTTCTGCCATCACTCCCTGGGATTAAAGGCTCACTTTCTGGGATTAAAGGCGTGAATTACCTCGCCTGTCTGTTTCCAATGTGGCCTTGAACTCACAGAGATCCAGAGGGATTTCTGCCTCTGGAATGCTAGGATTAAAGACGTGTGCTACCACTGCCTATCCTCTATGTTTAATGTTGTGGCTGTTCTGTCTCTGACCCCAGATAAGTTTGTTAGCGTGCACAATATTTTGGGGAATATAATACCACCACATTTTCCCCCTTTTTTTGTCTAAAATTTAAAAAAGCTCATAACTAAGACAAGAAAAATTATATCCAATGAGTATATACAATATACACAGTCAAGATTACATTAACGATGTCTAGTCCATTAACATTTGACAGATTCAGACAAAAACTCCATTATATATATTAACAATGTCCAGTCCAGTAACATTTGATAAACTCAGACAAAAATTTTTATTACTTATCCTATTTAAAACAAGGAGTTCCTTTTAAAAGTAGATTCAGTAATTGACCTTTTTTATCTGATCATATCCATATTCTCTGTTTTCTTTTCATAATAGACTCAATAATCTACCTTTTGTCATTTTTATATCTTCCCCCTTTTCTTTTTAGAATAGCTCCAATGATCTACCCATTTATCCTATTATTTCTTTATCTTTTATCTCAGAGTAGAGTCAATGTTCTACCTCATATCTATAATCTCTTCTTTCTTTATCCTTTTTTAAAAACAAAAACTCTGAATCTAATCTCCTTGTTCAGTGTTTTTCCTGACATTAACAATTAACAACTTGTAACCAACCGTCATAAACAATGACAATATCCAAAACTCATTAAATGACCAAAAACCTCCCATCCTACCTCTTGGGAATGTGAGTGTTGTTTTCTTAAAATTACTTCCTGCTTTCTGGGGTGAAGAATCTTTAGGGGATCCTGAAAAGAAAATTTTTAGGTTAATTGTCAAGTCCTGTATCATTTGTCCAGTCTCTGCATAATAGGAAAGTTCAGGGCTTGTCACAAGTCCTTGTTTGTGTAGTCCATCAGACTGGATCATCTCAGCTAGTCATCTTGAAATTGTCCTGACCAGTTTGTAGTTCAAAGTCGATCTTTCTGTGGTGTTAATCAGCTTAATGGCATTATCATCGTCCATGTGGAATCATCATTGTGGGATCCTGTCATCTTTTTGAAGATTTCAAAGTTAATATAATGTGGTGGTATTATGTTCCCCAAAATATTGTGCATGTTAATAAACTTATCTGGGGTCAGAGACAGAACAGCCACAATATTAAACATAGAGGATAGGCAGTGGTAGCACATGTCTTTAATCCTAGCATTCCAGAGGCAGTGATCCGCCTGGATCTCTGTGAGTTCAAGGCCACATTAGAAACAGACAGGTGTGGTGATTCACGCCTTTAATCCAGAAAGTGAGCCTTTAATCCCAGGGAGTGATGGCAGAAAGCAGAAAGATATATAAGGCGTGAGGACCAGAAACTAGAAGCTTTTAGGTGGTTAAGCTTTTTAGGCTTTTGAGCAGCAGTTCAGCTGAAATTCATTTTGGATGAGGACTCAGAGGCATCCAGTCCAAGGAAACAGGATCAGCTGAGGACCTGTGGAGGTGAGGTAGCTGTGGCCTGTTCTGTCTCTCTGATCTTTCCAGCATTCACCCCAGTAACTGGCCTCAGGTTTGATTTTATTAATAAGAACTTTTAAGATTCATGCTACACTGATCCTTGCCAAGACAAGGTAGGACAGCCCTTCAGAAAATCCTGCTTCACAGAAAAGTATATCAGATATGCTAGGTCTATAGGCTGAAGATGGATGCCACAATGTTGCAGAGGAACCTTGGTTGACTGTCCAGGTAGTCAGCTGTTTTTGTCATTTCTCACATTTTTTGGAAGTTGCTTGTTTGCACTTCCTGTTTACTCAGGTAATATTATTTCCTTCTTGGGTCTCTGAGGAAGTTCAAGACTAGATAGTTATAGTTATAGTTTTCCTTGTTAAGAAATTCAGAAAAGAAACTCACTAAAGAGGTGTAAAGTGTATAAGTTTGAAAGACATCAAAGATAGTTTTCAGTTGGTAACACAAAATTAGGATAGAAAGTGAATTAGGTACAACATTTCAGACTCATGAAAATAGGATAAATAATGGCATATTTTCTCTGAATCTGTCAAATGTTAATGGACTAGACATTGTTAATATAATTATTGACTGTATATATTATATATACTTATACTTATTGTATATAGCTTTTCTTATATTAGTTATAACCTTCTTTTATTATTTTAGACAAAAGGGGAAATGTGGTGATATATTGTATATCAAATAAAGCTTGCCTGAGGATCAGAGGACAGAGCCAGCCATTAGATTAAACATAGAGGTCAGGCAGTGGTGGCATACACCTTTAATTCTAGCAGTCAGGAAGCAGAGATCTCTGTGATCTCTGGATCTCTATGAGTTCAAAGCCACCCTGGACTACATGAGATTGATTCAGTCTAGGAGAGAAACAGAGCCAGGCAGTGGTGGCACACACCTTTAATCCCAGCACTTGAGATCTAATGCCTTTGCTACCAGTATTTGGGGAGCATACACGTCATTGATCTCAGCATTAGGAAGAAGTAAAATGGCGGGCAGAGAAAGGCATATAAGACTCAAGGATACAGTTACAAGAGCTTTTCATGTCAGGATCAGAGACTTTCAGTCAGAGGCTTCGTGAGATAGGATCACTTCCATTAGGCCTGAGATTCAGCAGTGGTGAGAAGTCTCTCTATGACTTGTCCCTTTGTCTCTCTGATCTTTCAGCATCCACCCCAATATCTGGCTCCAGGTTTTTATTATAAGACATTTAGGATTCATGCAACAGTGACCAATTTACTTCATCATAAAAATGTAATTGACAATGAAATTCTAAAGTGTAAAACATCTTTCCTGGGCTGGGGAATGAGCTCAACAGTTGAGCACTTGCCAAACATCAGGAAGCCCTGGACTAGATACCCACAACACATGAACTGGGAGTGGAGGTATAGGTACGAAATTCTGGCACTTAGGAGAAGGAAGCAAGGACATTGGAAGTTTAATGTCCTCTTCAGCTGTGGAGGCAGTTCAAAGACAGCCGGGTTTACTTGAACCTTTAAAATATAAAAAGATAACTTATTAAAATATAAAAATATAAAAAATAAAAAGAAAACAACTACAAAAAGTCCTTTCTTCAGATTTTAATAAAGAGGCTGTTTTTTCTGCACAGACATTCACTGACAGGTGGTAGAAATTGAGGCTGGGCACATGTTGTGGCCTTCTTAAAGCAGCTGTTGTAATAATCATTGTTTATGCACTATTGAAAGAATTTTTCCTTCCAGAAGAAAGGGAACTAATACATTATAATGACATAAAATATTTGGCCATTATGTTTTTCCTAAAGAACTTTCTTACTTGGTTCCATGGACACTAAGCAACCTATGAGTTTGGCTGCACTTGAAATTTCTAACAGGCAAAGTCCCAGCAGACAGCTCCATTCAAGTCCTGTGTCGATTATTATCCTTTCTAGGACAGAGTTTAATCCCATCATTCTGTGCTGAGTCAGACATAAGGGAACCACAGTCAGCAGTCTGTAGGATACTGTGAGACTATACTGAGCTGTCCTTTAGGGATAGGGCTGTACTTAGTTGGCCAGGTGGCTACCTGAATGTTTTCTACAGAATGGTAACAATTTATAGTAGGAAATTTATCTTAGGAAACAATGGATCATAGATGTCTCCCTTCTAGTAGTAACAACTCAGTTTCCTTTGGTAAACTGCCTTGTCTGCAACTCCTGTAGTTTTGAAGGGGTGATCCCACCACCACTCTCACCTCAAGCATGGGACCCTGTGCTCTCCACCCAGAATTATTAGTGTTGCTGGAAGATTGTGCATGTGATCTTGTCAGGCTAATGACACTTAGCTAAGACTTTCAGAAACCATTGGAAAGCTGGTAGTGGTGGTGCATGCCTTTAATCCCAGCACTCAGGAACCAGTCAGGTAGATCTCTGAGTTTGAGGCCAGCCTAGTCTACAAAAGAGTTCCAGGATGGCCATGGCTACACAGAGAAACCTTGCTTTGATGCCCTCCACCAAAAAAAATACATTTACTAAAGATCTTTTGATCAAAATGGAATACAACTACAGTAATACACTTTAGAAAACCATGAAATATACTGTCTCAGTTTGGGTTTATTGCTGCGGAGAAAACCACGACACAGCAATTCTTGTAAGCGAAAACATTTAATTGGGGCTGGCTTACAGTTTCAGAGGTTTAGTCCATTATTGTCATAGAGGGGAGCATGGTGACATGCAGGCAGACATGGTGCTGGAAAAGGAGCTGGAAGTTCTATAAGCTTCTGAGACCTCAAAGCCACCCCCTACTGATACACTTCCTCCAGCAATGCCACACCCACTCTAGCAAGGTCACACCTTCTAATAGTGCCACTCCTCATGAGCCTAGGGGGCCCTGTTTTCCTTTTAGACCACCACATAGGCAAGTACTATTGCACAAACTTAGAGGATAATTCTTTTTACTATCAGGCAGGTGTTCGCCACACCAACCCACAGAGAAGCTGTTTATCCCTTTGCAGGGTCTTCTGGGTTATCTGTCTATGTCTTAAGTTCTGCTGCCTCTGTCTCTAGTTAGAAGCTGTCAGCCCAGAAACCCTGACACAAACATGCATGATCCAGGTGAGGCAGCAAGCAGTGCAGCACTTAAGGAGCCCTGCTCTCTCTGCAGGGCAGATGTCAGCGTTGAGACTGGGATCTTGCAGTCCAGGGGGTCATGTCTTACACTAGGCTTGTCTCTGCTGAAGGAGCCTGCTCTCTCTGCAGGGGCAGATGTCAGCGTTGAGACTGGGATCTTGCAGTCCAGGGGGCTCATGTCTTACACGAGGTTTGTCTCTGTCGAGAAAAATTGACACCAACAGTAAGGACTTCCTCATCAAACAGAGAGTGTCTGCCCTCTGCTGTTTGTGTCTCACTTATATGGGATGTCCTTCTGTATGCTGTGAATATGTTTGTTTTTATTGATTGGTGAATAAAATTGCTTTGGCCTATGGCAGGGCAGAATATAGCTAGGCAGGAAAGCCAAAGTGAATAATAGAGAGGAAAAAGGGTAGAGTCGAGAGAGATGCATCCAGCCGCCAAGCAAGATGCAGCAGACTGGAATTGCCACAGCCACATGGCAATATATAGATTAATAGAAATGGGTTAATTAAATGTAAGAACTAGCTAGTAATAAGCCTGAGCCATCGGCCAAGCATTTATAATTAATATAAGCCTCTGAGTGATTATTTAAAAGTGGCTGTGGATGAGGTGGGGCAGAGAAAAGCTCTGTCTACATCTCCCTCCTCTGAAACTGAGACAAAAAAAACTGGCATTGTCTTAGTCAAGGGACTGCTTGGTAAGGGTCGTCTTGCTGCATCATAAGGTGTCAGAGAAAGAGGCATGCAGCTCAGGTCTCCACTTTCCTTAGGAAAACACTAGTCTCATCATTGGGCTCTACATGCATGACCTCACTTAATGTATAGTTTGGATATGAGTACCCCAAGAAGCTCGCATGTTGAAAGCATGTTCTGCAGCTAGTGGACCCACTCATTTGTGAGGTGATTCTATCAGGAGGTCTCTTACGTAGCTTGTGGATTAACCCACTGATGGCTACATAATCTGATGGTGTTATTTGGAAGTACTAAAATTGCATTTGGCAGTGATGTCTAGCTGGACAAAATAGGTCAATATGTGTATGTTCTTGTCCTGGCACCCCAGCTCTGCTTCCTGGTCATCCTGAGGTAACCATTACTGATCCATTACACCACTCCACCATGATATTCTGCCCTACCACATTCCCACAACAATGGAACCAAGCAAGTGTAGACTAAAATCTCTGACACCGTGATCCAAAATAAATCTCTCTCCTTTGTAAGTTGTTTATGCCAGGTATTTCCCTGTAGCCACAAGAAGCTGACCAGCCTCCCTAACTACCACCAACATATGAATTTGAAGGACTGAGTTCTCCACACAAGAATTTTGAAGAGACAGTCAAAAATATCCTTAGACCAGTTGCAAGTTAGTGCAACAGCCCCTGGCACCACATGGTACCACACTGTAAAAAAGGTATGAAGGAGCTATCTCTTTGGGGGTTGATTTCTTGGTGCCAACAGGCTCATGTATTTGAAAAGATGGTCTTGGGTACTGGCAAAGCTTTAGGAGGTTTGGGACTTTTTGAAATGGGTCCTGACAGTCTTGGGGGTAGAACTTTTGGGTTAGAGTCACACATGGTTGTAGCCTGAGGTCTGTGTTGTCTAATTGACTGCTGAGACGTAGGCTAGTTGCTTTGAGTCTTCACAGAAGTTTCTTCTGCTACCAACAACACCATCATGCTTCCCTGCCACGAAGCTATAAGCTAAGACAAATTGTTCCCCTGAGTTGATTCTGTCAGGCGTTTTGTACAAGTGTTGGGCAAAGTCCCTAGTGCTGCTCTCAGGCTCCCTTCACTCTTAGCATCTCACATGGAAGTTGAGATTCATTACAGTCCGCAAACCATCGCTAATACATACTCTTTACCAAAGCCCGTACTTATGCAGCTGGCCTTAGTTTTTACTTAAGATCTTTTCTCTATTTGAGAATAAGAAACCACACAGGGGACATCTTTTCATGTCTCACTGGGAGACTGGGTCAGTTGACTTATTACATGTCAATCACAGTAAAAAGTGTGAATCACTCTGAGTGGTCAGGATTCATGCTTGTCACCTGAAGAGAGTGAGTCTTCTTCCTAGTCACACATCACAAGGGCAGCTGCACACTCCACTCTGCTCAGCACGCCAGCACCCAGCGGGGAAGAGAACGTTTGGGCCACAGAGAAGCCTGTCTTACTCTTCTCTCCTGTCTTCAGGGCCTAGACATTCTGCTCTCCCAGCTACCTAACCCCTCATCCCAAATGACCTCCCAGGCTTCTCTCTGCCCACTGTTTCATATCTTACCCAAGAATCTCTCCTGCTTTATAGTTCTCTAAGCCAAAATATAAGCATCTTCATCAACCTCATTCTTTACCACCCCTACATCTGATTCACAACCACATTTCCTTGTAGACCTCACCAACTCTCTCTCTCTCTCTCTCTCTCTCTCTCTCTCTCTCTCTCTCTCTCTCTTTCTCTTAGGGTTTCTATTGCTGTGAAGAGACACCATGACCATGGCAACGCTTTTTTTTCCAGAACTGAGGACCGAACCAGGACCTTGTGCTTGCTAGGCAAGCGCTCTACCACTGAGCTCAATTCCCAACCCCTTCCATGGCAACTCTTATAAAGGAAAATACTTAAATATTTATTTAATGGTGGTTCTCTTACAGATCATTATCGTCATGGCAGGAAGCAAGGTGGCATGCAGGCAGGCATGATGCTGGAGAAAGAGCAGAGAGTTCTCCATCTGGATTAGCAGGCAACAAGGAGTCTGAGTGAGCATAGCTTGAGCATAGGAGACCTCAAAGCCCACCTCCACAGTGACACATTCCTTCCTACATGACCACACCTACTCCAACAAAGCCACACCTCCTAATAATGCCAGTTCCTGTGAGTTTATGGGGGCCAATTACATTCAAGCTAACACACACACACACACACACACACACACACACACACACACACATTTTGGGACAGTCTCATATCTCACTATGTTGCTCCAGCTGACCTGGAACTCACTACATAGACTAGGCTGGCCCTGAATTTACAGAAACCACGTTTTTCTACCTCCCAAGTACTGAAATTAAAGATGTGTGCTACTGTGCCCAGAAATACTGTTTACTTTTAAAAATTACTTTTAATGTTTAGAACATGCTATGGTCTAATGTTTGTATCTTCTGCCATTTAGACATTGAAATCCTATTTCTAGGATTTAATTCTAGGAATTAAGAGGTGGGTATTTGGAGCTGACTGAGTCATAGGTGTGGAGCCTGCGTGGAGGATGGTGGTGCCCTTATGAAAAGTCCTGCGGAGGCCTTTCACCATGGAAGGCGTCCTCACCAGACACTGAATCTGCTTCCATCTTAACCAGGGATGTCCTCCCTCCAGCACCATGAAAAACAAGTGTTCATTGTTTAGTCACCTAGTTTGTGGTATTTTATCATATCATAAGTCTTGGTTACTGTAGTGGGTAGCCATTTCAGCTTTGATCTGGAAGTTCCAACCCCATTGAGACTTTGGCAACTGTCACACCTACAAGGCGGGGCCAAGGGAGGTGCCTGGGGACTGAGATCTGGATGGGCCAGCGCTCTCTCTGTTCCAGGATGCTGAATGGTGGAGGTTGACCGAGCAGAGCTCCAGAGAACACCGCTGGACTGTGATACACCTTCCCCAGACCTGCGACCTACCTATACCTTAATTTGTAAGTTACGCCATTAAATAAATATCCTTTTAACTACATGGAGTGGCCTTAATAATTTCACCAATATCTGGAGCCCAACATTCGTGGTACGAATTAACAAAAAAGCCTCTTGCCTGCGGCCTTGTGGCCCCAGGCTCAGGCCTGAGCTACACTCGGCCAGTTGTGGTGGTGGTGCATGCTGGTAGGATTTACTGAAGAAGGAGAGGCAGGAGGATCCCGAGTTTGAGGCCAGCCTAGGAGGCTTGGGAGAAGCTTTGGCCCGGACTGAACCACAAACAGTGGTGGGACCATGGAAGCAGTGGCTACTGCTCCACGTTGCCAGCTCCTTCTCATCGTGTTGGTGACTGCGGTGATGCTGCTACCTGGGACGAAGGGTTTACTGCTGCTGGTTCAGAGAAGAATTGCCAGGACCATCGTGTTACAAGAAAGCATCGGCAAAGGTCAGTTTGGAAAAGTTTGGCAAGACAAATGGTGGGGAGAAATTGTTGTGAAGATTTTCTGTTCTAGGGAAGAATGTTCATGGTTCCGAGAGACAGACATTTATCAGACTGTGATTGCTCCAAACCACAGAGGAGGCAAAAAAAAAAAAAGTCTGCAGGAAACCATGACACACCTAACAGCAACTTTGAAATCTTCAAAAAGATGACAGGATCCTACAACGATGATTCCACATGGACTATGATAAAGCCATTAAGCCGATTAACACCATGGAAAAATCGACTTTGGACTACAAACTGGTCAGGACAATTTCGAGAGGACTAGCTGAGATGATCCAGCCTGACAGACTACTCGAACAAGGACTTGAAACAAGCCCTGAACTTTCCTATTATGCAGAGACTGGACAAATGATACAGGACTTGACAATTAACCCAAAAATTTTCTTTTCAAGATTCCCTAAAGATATCTTCACCCCTAGAAAGCAAAAAGAAAAAGAGAATATAGATATGAGATAGATCATCGAATCTACTCTGAGAAAAAAGATAAAGAAATAATAGGATAAATAGGTAGATCACTGAATCTACACTGAAAAAAAGGGGAAGATATAAAAATGACAAAAGGTAGACTACTGAATCTATTATGAAAAGAAAAAAGAAAATATGGATATGATAAGATAAAAAGGGAGATTATGGAATCTACTTTTAAAAAGGAACTACTTGTTTTAAATAAGATAAGTAATGAAAATTTTTTGGTCTGAGTTTATCAGATGTTACTGGACTGGACATTGTTAATATATATAATGGAGTTTTTATCTGAATCTGTCAAATGTTAATGGACTAGACATTGTTAATGTAATTTTGACTGTGTATATTGTATATACTTATTGGATATATTTTTCTTGTATTAGTTATAAGCTTTTTTAATTTTAGACAAAAAGAGAGGAAATGTGGTATTGTGTTCCCCAAAATATTGTGATCTAATAAATTTATCTGGGGTCAGAGACAGACAGCCACAATATTAAACAAAGGATAGCATGGTAGCACACACCTTTAATCCTAGCATTCCAGAGCAGAAATCCATGTGTTCAAGGATATAGACAGGCATGGTGACACAAGCCTTTAATCCCAGAAAGAGCCTTTAATCCCAGGAGTAGTGATGGTAGAAGCAGAAAGATATATAAGGCGTGAGGACCAGAAATGAGAAGCATTTGGCTGGTTAAGCTTTCAGGCTTTCGAGCAGCAGTTCAGATTGATTGGATGAGGACACAGAAGCTTCCAGTCTGAGGAAACAAGACCAACTGAGAAGTTGGCCAGGTGAGGTTAGCTGTGGCTTGTTCTGTCTCTCTGACCATCCAGCATTTACCCCAATAACTGGCCCCGGGTTTGATTTTATTAATAAGACTCTCTAAGATTCCTGCTACAGGTTACTGCTCTATCGCTGGGAAGAGACACCAGTGCCAAAGCAACCCTTATTAGATGAAGCATCTAGTTGAGGACTTGCTTATGGTTTCAGAAGTTTCCTGAGAGAGAGAGAGAGAGAGAGAGAGAGAGAGAGAGAGAGAGAGAGAGAGAGAGAGAGCGAGCTAGGCCTGGTGGAGAAGAAACACAGGAAGAGAGAGGCTCAGAAAGAGACTCAGAGAGAGCGTGTGGGGGTGCACATCCGGCTTTTAGGCTGGGATGCAGTCTCCCACTGATGATGTAATAAGGCGCCAGACAAGACCCTGAGCTGCCCATATACAGAATCCTTACAGTGTGTGAATCAGAGATGGAGAAGCCAGCTTCGTCCTGCTCAGCAGACACCAGTTCTCCCTTTCTATTTACTCAGCTCCTGTTTAATTCTCTCTGTGTGTGCATGTAGCTATTAACAGCAACCACATGGCCTCCCATCTTGACTGGTGACTTCATCATGATTTCTTGTGAGCTCCAGGGAGTCGACTTGGATCTGTCTGAACAGCATCTTGCCAGGTCCAAGTAGTGCCGGATGGTTCCACAGAGCCTGGACAGCGAAGCAAGACAGCCAGCTACATCAGGATGTGGCCAGCACCCTAGTTTTCTCAGATCTCCCAAAGATGATCAACGGCCCCCAGGCCATCAGGAAGCAGTCTTGAGAACACAGCGCCCTCATTCCCGCCTCACCTGCTACCCCTTTCTAACTCCTCACCTTTTTATAATAAATCAAAGGGAGGAATGTTAGCATTCAGGCATCTGTACTGGCTGCCCTTAGGGTCTTGACAGGATATACCTTAGCTGCAGCCACTAAGAGCACCCTGTGCACATTCGCTGTATTTCCTTACCAAAGGCGGGCCTTGCCACCTCCGTCTCTTTCTCTCTCTCCTCCCCTCTCCCTTCTCTTGGTTTTTTGAGACAGGGTTTCTCTGTATAGCCTTAGCTGTAGACCTGCCTCTGCCTCCTCCTGCCAAGATTAAAGGTGTGCGCCATTATGCTCAGTCTGCACCTGACTTCTCAAAGGAGACTCTAGAGACATGGGGCCTGGACAGATGTTCAAACTCTAAGAGAACACAGATGTCAGCCATGGTGACTATACTAGCAACATTTTCAATCACAATAGTTGGAGAAAGGAAACTGTTGCATGATAAAACTAAATTTAAGCAACAAATTGGACAACAAATGATAGAGCTAACTCTCCAGGACTTGACATTTAACCCAAATTTTTCTTTTCAGAATCTTCTAAAGATCTGTCACCCCTAGATAGCAGGAAGTAAATTTAAGAACACTACGTCCACATTCCAAGAGCTGGGGCAGGTGGTTTTTGTTCTCCAATGGGTTATGGATATTTGTCACTTGTTTAGTGGGTTGGTTACAAGTTGTTGTTGGTAATGGTCAGGAAAAAAAGCTGAACAAAGGAGTTTAGATTCTGGGTTCCTGTTTTGAAAAGAAAAAATGGGATAAAGAAATAGGATAAAAGGATAGATTATTGAATCTACTTTTTTTGCTTTATTTAATTTAGGATTTAAAAAAATCTGTTTACATATTGATCACAGATCCCCCTTTCCTTCCCTTCTCTCCTTCCACCTCCCCCAAACCCACCCCCCATTCTCTCCTCCAAATATCCAAGATCTTCCATGGGGAGTCAGCAGAGCCTGGTACATCCAGTAGAGGCAGGTCCAAGCCCTCCCCACTGCATCAAGGCTGTGTAAGGTGTCCCACCATAGGCACTGGCTCTAAAAAGCCATCTCATGCACCAGGGATGAATCCTGATCCTACTGCCAGGGGGCTCCTTGAGCAGATCAAGCTACAACAACTGTCTCCCATATGCAGAGGGCCTAGTCCAGTCCCGTGCAGGCTGAACAGCTGTTGGTCTAAAGTTCATGATCCCAATAGTTGGGTTTGGTTGTCTCTTTAGTTCCCCATCATGATCTTGATGCCCCTTGCTCATAGAATCCCTCTTCTTTCTCTTCAACTGGATTCCTGGAGCTCGGTCTGGTGCTGCCTGTGGATCTCTGCATCTGCTTCCATCAGTTACTGGATGAAGGCTCTCTTGTCCAATCAGAGTTGCAGATTCTGTGTCTCAGGAAGCCACTTTGAATCCACTTTTAAAAAGCAACTACTTGTTTTAAATATTTACATTGATATAGATCTTTGTACATTGATAGAAATTGAGATTATTTTTTTGAACATACTGCACATACATTTCTAATCTTGTTCAAGGTATTATACCTATACATCTAATTTAACAATGTAACAAATTTCTAGTCCTTGAAAGTTATTATCACCAACTAATTATGATATAAAGAAATGTAAGTTAGTCATTATAATTGAACTTGTAATCAAATTAGGTATGTTTTCAAGCTCAAACAGATGTATTTTAGATAGACAGGTTGTCTTCAAACACTTCAGAGATCTACAGAATATGCATTTAAGATGTTTTAATAACATAAGGTTCTTTTTTTTCTTTTTGACAATGAGACATGTCTGCTTCTGGCAACATCAATCTACGTCAGAGAAGACTGAGGGGCATTGAAGAAACTCCATATGGAGTTTACTTTCTTTATGGCAAAAGTTAGCCACTGGGCAAGAAAATGTCCTTGCCTTGACTGCTGATGTATGCTGTCCATATGGACAAGCAGGACACAAAAGAAAGGACTGCCAAACTTTGCCAAGACAAGATAAGACAGCCCTTCAGAAAATCCTGCTTCACAGATGAGCCTGTCAGATACACTAGGCCTGCAGGCTGAAGATGGATGCCCCAATGTTGCAGAGGAAACTTGGGTGACCGTCCAGGCAGCCAGCTGTTTCTGTCACTTCTCATATTTTTTGGAAGTTTCTTGCTTGCACTTCCTGCTTACTCAGTTAATATTATTTCCTTCTCAGGTCTCTGATGGAGTTGAAGAATTTATAGTTATAGTTTTCCATGATACCAGATTCAGAAAAGAAATCCACTAAAGAGGAGTAGAGTGTATAAGTTTGAGAGACATAAAATATAGTTTTGGTAATGCAAGTTAGAATAGAAAGTGAATTAGGAACAATCTCTTGGACTCACCAAGATAGGATAAATATTGGAATATTTTCTTTGAATTTGTCAAATATTTACAGACTAGACATTGTTGATGTATTATTGCCTGTATATATTATATAGTTATACTTATTGTATATAGTTTTTCTTATGTTAGCTATAACCTTTTTAAAACTTTAACAAAAAAGGGGGAATGCGGTGATATTTTGTTGGTGCTCTAAACAAATAAATCTTGCCTGGAGATCAGAGTGTAGAGCTAGCCACTAGAGGCCAGGCAGTGGTGGCACACACCTTTCTTCCCAGCACTGGGAGGAGGAAACAAGAAGTGATAAGGCTGGGTGGAGAGAGGAAGTGATAAGGCAGGAGCTAGGCTCTTTCAGTCTGAGGATTCCTAGAGTAAGAAGTCTCTCTAGTGGCTGCTGCTCTACTTCTCTGATCTTTCAGCCTTCACCCTGATATCTGACTCTGGGTTTTGTTATTAAGATCAATTAGAATTCATTCTACACATGCATGTAACATGAGTTGTTAAATGGTCTTATTAATAAAAAACTCAGAGCCAGATATTGGGTGAAAGCTGGAAGATCGGAGGAAACAAGCCACAGCCACAAGTTCTTACCGCTAGGAAATCCCCAGCCAAGAGAGAGCTACTTCCTGTATACTCACGCCTTACATACCTTTCTGGGTCCTGCCATTTTACTTCCTTTCTCTGCCCAGCTACATCACTTCCTCTTTCTGCCAGCTCTATCACTTTCTGTCTGTCTGTACAGACCTCCAGACCTCTATAGTTAACCAGTGCTGGGATTAAAGGCATGTGCCACCATGTCTGGCTCTGTTCCCAGTGTGGCCTTAAACTCACAGAGATCCTGATGGATCTCTGCCTCCAGAATGCTAGGATTAAAGGCATGTGCTACCACTGCCTGACCTCCATGTTTAATATAGTGGTGGGCTTTTTCCTCTGATCCCTAGGTAAACTTTATTTGTTAAAGCACAAATAAAATATCACCACACATGCACACACATGTGCACACACTCAAAATGCACACATGTGCACACACATGCATGAACACATACACCTGCACACATACTGGCATACACACACACATATGCACACATACATTCACTCTTCATCCACACGCACCAACACGCGCACACACACACACATGCACATGTGCACACAAAGGAACACAATCTTTAATGATATTTATGTTTATTGTCTACCTGCAATCATGTCTGTGCATTATGTGCATGTATTGCCTGGGGTGGCCAGAAGAGGTATCAGATCTCTTGGGATTGGAATTACAGATGGTTTGAACAACTATGTGGGCACTGGGAATTGAACTTTGGAAGACTGATCAGTGCTCTTAACCAGTGATTCATCTCTCTAGACTCATAAAAATTTTTAAAAAGATATAATAATTGTATTGTGTACTAAATATTGGAGCCTATAATTTCATAAAATAAATAGTAAATGGATAAAAGGCCACAAATGTCCTGACACAATAATAGTGGGGTCTTTGGTACCCATTCATATTTAGATAGAACTTTCAAACTAAAATTAACCAACACAATTTCAAAGCTAAAATATAGCATGGATCAGTTGAACTTTATATATATATATACAGAATACTACATCCAACAGACTTCCCTTTCTCCAAAATTGATCACATAATAGACTACAGATGAAGCATTAACAAATACAAAACTATCACAGTAATTTCTTGTATCCTATCAGACCACAGTGTAATAAAAGTAGAACACAACAACAAGAAAACTACAGAAAGACTGAACAATTAATCCATCTTTTTGAATGAATGTGGTTATTCAAGAAGTCAGAGGAGAAATTAAAAAAGGAAAATGAATATGGATACAATGAGAACAATATCAGAATCTCTGAGATGCAGTCAAAGCAGTCCTAACAGGAAAATTTATAGCTGTAATTGCTCATATTAAATAAGTCTCAAATACCCTAATAATGTGCCACAAAGCTCTAAAAAACAACAAACCCTGTAGCGGTAAAAAATAATACAAATTAGAGAGGAAAATAATAAGAGAGAGACTGAAAACAATATAGAAAAATCAACCAAAGAATCAATTCTTTGAAAACTTAACAAGGTTAACAAGCCCCAGGCAAAAAAGAAAGAAGATCCAAGTTAATAAAATTGGAGATGTAAAGTGTGTTATGACTCTAGTGAAATCTAAAACACGATTAGAGAAAAACCCCATCTGCCAGGCGGTGGTGGCGCACGCCTTTAATCCAGCACTCGGGAGCAGAGCCAGGTGGATCTCTGTGAGTTCGAGGCCAGCCTGGCTACCAAGTGAGTTCCAGGAAAGGCGCAAAGCTACACAAGAGAAACCCTGTCTCGAAAAACTAAATAAATAAATAAATAAATAAATAAATAAGTAAATAAACCGTCTATCTCACTAGCATGAAAATTTGCTTTGATCTATAATCAATGGTAACTTATATGCATACTGCAGAATTAATTTATTATCCTTTCACCATTTGCTGTGGTGCTCTTTTATTATGTGCTGGGAATCAAGCCCAAAGGATTGCGGTTGCACTGTTAGGCAAGTTCTCTACCACAAGTGCTTTAACCCTTCGTTAGACACTTTATAAAAGTCATTGAAGGTATTGTGTTTTATCAGATTCCTTTTCTGCATCAACTGAGATGATTGTGTGAACTTTTCTTTCTCCTAGTGTGTTATATGACATTGATAAATTTTTGTGTCAAGCCACATTCCTGAAAGAAATCTCATTAATTTTATTAATACTTACTTTATCTTATTTCAGCTTACTTATTATTGGTGTGTGTATATGTGTGGTGTGCACATGCATGTGTCATGGTGTGCATGTGGAGATCAGAGAGCAACTTGTAACAGTCAGTTTTCTCTTTCTAACATGTGGAACCTGGAGATTAAACTCAGGTCATCAGTCTTACATTCAGTTTATAATATTTTGTTGAAGATTTTCATGTTTGTGTTTTAAAGGGCTATATACATACACATTTGTGGGGTTTTTTTTGAGACAGGGTCTAATGTATCCCGGGCTGGCCTTGAACTAGTTATGTAGCTGAGGCTGACTTTGAACTACTGATCCTCTTGACTTTTTAACCATGCTGGGATTATAGGTGTGCACAGTGCTGGGAACTGAACACAGAGTTTCTTGTGTACAAACAAATGCTCTACCAATTGAGGTATATACCCAGCCCCGGGTAAGTGAGCAAATAGCTGAACAACATGTCTCCATGGTGGAATAACCTCTCAATAAAGGAATAAGAAATAATTGAATCTGCCTGCTGGGACCAAGCCTTCAAGACAGGAGCCTTTTGTAGGACACAGTGTATACAAAGGATAACATTTTATTTTCTCAATTTGCTACACGCTCCTGTGGAGAGACCTGTGTATGGAACAAAGCACTGTAGGACAGTGTAGACCAGTTCAGCATCCTGGGAATCCAGTTCTCTGGCCAGAGACAAAGTGTATCTTCTGTGGCTCACAACACAATGCCCAGACTGGGTAAATTACAAAGAAAAGAGTGTTGATTTGTGCCAGAGGCATAAACAGCAGATGACAACTGATATTCATAAGGTCAACCCATCAGATGAATGACTCTCTGATGCAGGAACCTCATCAAGCAAGGCTTATGAGCCATAGGCTACTATGAAAGCTGTTTGCTTCTGTCTGTGATTTTCTTGTGTGCTGCCATAATTCTTCCTTAAAACAGCTGTGGATTCTTCCCACAGCCATTGGCGGTGTGTTTTCCACTTGTTGGGCACAATTATATCTGTAGACGGTCAAGATGATTTTATCTTAAGGTATATAATTTTGATGAATAGAAATAATACTAGGATATTTTCATAGCTCAGACTGACACAGGAAAATAACAATATTCTTAGCTATAATGACAGCTTTTTACACAATTAGTTGATTTAAGACCTCAGAGCAAATTCAAAGTAGACTAGTTGCCCTGCAAATGAATGCACAAGGACAGATTCCTAGGTGTCTGGTTGTTGAGCCAAGGTCAGGCATGAAGCAACTTTAGTGCCAGTTCTTTGCTTGCAAAACTCTGGCTGGTAACATTAAAGACATTAATTCCCTGCATAAATTCTCTCAGCAACTGACTTTCTGCACAAACTCTAATCTCAGTTTATGATACAAGATTCAAGGTTCAGCCAATGAACTGTTTATGTTTAGGTCCTGGGATGCTTTTTAAGGTCACTGTTTCTTGAGAAACCACTACATGTTTCTCACCTGCTCACTAGGGAGCTTGGCTAAGAGCCAAGTGTTGCCATGGTTACTCACTTCCAGCCTTGCTGGCTGCCCAGTCCGGCAAGGCTGGAAGTCCAAGAAAAACCATGTGATTTCACATATGTTATCACGTAATCTTCTTATTTTTTACTCAGGAAATGTAATGTGACCCTCAAAATGTAACTCATGTATTGTCCAGAGCTTTCTGTCAGCAATATATGTAACTGCAAAGACAAGGAGAGAGAGGTTTTTTTTTGGGGGGGGGAGGTGTGAAGAAAATATAAGAGCACAAATCCATTTTCATTTATTAATTTTTTATTAGTCTAAATCCTGGAAGGGTATAGCATCACATTAGAAGTCCTGTTCCCAGCAGGCCCCCACAGGTGCCAAGATGGTGGAAAGATAGTTTGGAAATTTTGCACCCAGGATATGCAAAAAAAAAATCACTATGTCAGCAAGAACTAAACTTTTTCTATCTGAGCGGTAGGAAAGGAGCACATGTGTTCTGGTGGTAACTTTCTTTAGTACTGCATCTTGAAATTCCTTCCAAAAGAATCTCTCCACAGATATAATTGTGCCCAACAAGTGGAAAACACACCGCCAATGGGCTGTGGGAAGAATCCCACAGCTGTTTTAAGGAAGATTTATGGCAGCACACAAGAAAATCACAGACAGAAGCAAACAGCTTTCATAGTAGCCTATGGCCTCATAAGCCTTGCTTGGTGAGTTCCTCCATCAGAGAGTCATTCATCTAGTGGGTTGACCTTATCAGTTGTCATCTGATGTGTATTCTTATGGCCTCTGGCAGATTTGGCTCATGTTTCTGGTCCAACATTGAAGAACCTTAGTGGTGTCTTTTTGCTGGCAGAAACTTGAGGTGTACAAGTTGTCTTGTGCCAGAGAGAGGGCAGTGGAGATGCCGCATGAGTCTCAGAATAGATAAACCATATTCAAACCACAGTGTTCTCGCTCAGATTTTAGGTTCCCATGACCCATTATTACATCGATCAGTGCATCTGCCACCAACCAAGAACTTCCCAACAGATGAGACAAGAGACTGGAAAGACTGGAAAAATAAAACAAACATGCATGTGGTCTTGTCTTGTTTGTTCTGGATATTAAGAGGCCTTTTGTAGTTCAGTTACTTTAAATAAATCTTTGACAGGTTGATTAATTGGTAAGAGTAAGGCTGTATTCAGAGCTGTTAGCAGAGAGCTGAGATCGAGCCCAGTGGTAAGTCCTCTTGAACAGGTACCATGACGGCCCAGCCAAGCTTGCCCTGGGGAGAGCCGTGGAGAGAGCAGGGAAGGGCTGCTTCTCCACACCTGTAGGACCAGGAGGATGCTGTGGTCCAAGGGAACTGCCAGGGAGGGACGTGCATAACCTCCCCTCCCCCACACGCCAGAGCCACACAGAACTCTGAGGCTGCAGAGATGGAGGGTGCCCATTCACTGCTGCCCCTCCTCACAGAGTACCAAAGCAGAGCCTGGCAGGCCAGAGGGTCTGAGAATGTCCCCTTTCCACTCAGCTCAGCTGTGCCAGCATTCACTCCATAAGTTAGTTAATTAACCACTCAATCAATTAATTAATTAATTAATTTCCTCTTTTGAGGTATGCCTCATAATGGCTTTGCTTTTGTTTGTATAGTGCTTAGCGAGGTTTTAGGACTGTGTTTCCCCAGCCAGGCTAAACAAGGCTTTCTTGATTACACTGTTCATCTATATCTCATGTGCTTTCCCTTCTTGTTCTCATGATGTTCTTGTTCTCAAGCTTGAGAAGAAGTGCTGTTCACTAACAAACTCACAGCAGCTATGATTGCCTACACAAGATCAAGCCTGTCACCGTTTCAGAATGAATAGAGGCTCATGAGGTCCCACCCCTAGCTGTGGTGGTACTATGTTCCCCAAAATATTGTGCACCCTAATAAATTTATCTGGGGTCAAAGACCAGACAGCCACTAGATACAAAGGCTAGAAAATGGTGGCACCCACGCCTTTAATCCTAGCACTCCAGAGTTAGAAATCCCTCTGGATCTCTGTGAGTTCAAGGCCACATTGGAAATGGCCAGGCATGGTGACTCACGCCTTTAATTTCAGAAAGCGAGCCTTTAATCCCAGGGAGTGGTGGTAGAAAGCAGAAAGATATATAAGGCGTGAGGACCAGAAACTAGAAGCATTTGGCTGGTTAAGCATTCAGGCTTTTGAGCAGCAATTCAGCTGAGACCCATTCGGATATGAGGACTCAGAAGCCTCCAGTCTGAGGAAACAAGACCAGCTGAGGATCTGGCGAGGTGAGGTAGCTGTGGCTTGTTTTGGCCTCTGATTTTCCAGTGTTCACCCCAATACCTGGCCTCGGGTTTGATTTTATTAATAAGAACTTTTTAAGATTCATGCTATACCTAGCTGAGGAAATATTGGCAGTAAATTGTGCTGAGAGTGGGGTCACTTTTTTTTTTTTTTCAGGAATGCACTCACTGGTAAGTTGCCCATGATTGAGTAAATAATTCCACATTTATATTCATGCAGGCAAGCCTGATTAAACTCCATGGGTTTAAAACAAAAACAAAAACATGAAAGCAAGATGGAGGAAAGGAATGCTTCAGAAGGATTAGGAGGGCATATGAGAAGGAAATAGGGGGAAGAATATGATCAAAATACGTTATCTATATGTAAGAAATTATCAAAGAATAACATGAGTTCTGCCTGGGCTGATGGCTAGTCAGGTCTATATTTGTCTGTTAGATGTTTAAATTACAATGTTCATTACTTCCCAAGCATAAATTGAAGGGAATCACAATATTTGGAGGGATAAAAACTCTTTCTGTTGTAGTTACAAGGAAATTGCAAGGTCTGATTAGATGGGACACTCACATGGGGCTACATTAATGATTCTGTGGTCTAATCAAGTAGACATCTGTGTAGGGCTCGTGTTAAATGATTAGGTTGGCATCTCAGTATTTTGCTGAGGAATGAATTACATAGTGTGAGTTGTTTCTTATTGGGATTGGCTATGCAGAAAGTTGTGAGTCATGGTATGGGTCTGCTATAAAGTATGAAATTTTCTATGGCAATGTCTTGGTGCCCTAAGAAAGATTGGACTAGTCTGTGATGGTCAATTTCTGATGACATGCAGTTCCTGCTCAGAAATAACAATGGCCTTGTTCCTACTCTACCCAACAATAGCATCTTTGTTCTGAGGCTACAATAGCTCAATATAGTCATCATCCTAGAGTGGTAACAAATGTTTAGTGTAGCTTCTTATATGCTATAAAAAGGAATAATATATATTTGAGCCTATCAACAAATACAGCCTATTATAAACTAGATTTATAGCAGACAATTCACAACAGCAACTCTTCTCTTCCTCCTTCTTCTTCTATTTTTTCTCCTTCTCCTCCTCCTCTCCCTTCTCCTCCTTCTTTTCCTCCTCCTCCTCCTCCCTCTCCTCCTCCTCTTCCCTTTCCTTCTCCTCCTCCTTTGGTAGACTCTCTCTGTGTAGCCCTAGCTGGCCTGATACTTGTTATGATGTAGACAAGCTGGCCTGGAACTGAAAGAGACCTGCTTACCCCTGCCTCTCAAGTGTTGGATTAAAACACCTGTGCCACTATGCCTGGCACTCCTCTTGGGTCTTAAATATAAAGCTATGGCTGCTAGAGTTTTAAAAATTCACTTGATAATTTTCATATACAATCTTTAAAAAACTATAAAATACAAAATATGGGACTTGGGATGTATATAGCTCAGTCAATAGTGTTTGCCTAGCAGGCAAAAACTGTTAAATCAACAGTGCTGCATGAACCCAGTGCATGCTGACACACCTCCCTGTCTTCCTGGCACTTGAGAGGTGAAGGCAAGAAGATAAGAAGATTAAGGCCAAGGTGACATAGATAGACCTTGTCTCAAATATATATGAGGGGTGGCTTTGTGGCTGGAGCACATCCAGCTCTTGCTGTGAGCTTGAGCACTCACAACAGATAGCTCATAATCTCTTGTAACTCCAGCTCCAGGGAATCCAATGCTTGTACAGCTCCACACGCACATGTGCACACTCACATGTGCACACATACACATGATCAATGTAAAATAAATATTTAATATGTAGAATATTAAATGATAGTGTTGCTTAGTATAAAAATTATTATTTTTTAATTAGACACTTTTTTTGCTTTTTTTTTTTCAAGACAGGGTTTCTCTGTGTAGTCCTGGCTGTCCTGCAACTCTCTCTGTAGATTAGGCCTGCCTCTGCCTCCCAAGTGCTGGGATTAAAGGCTTGTGCTACCATTGAAAGGCTTGGGGATTTCTTTAAAAAGTGTTTGAAGATGTAAACTAGATAAGAAATGAGGTTGGTGAGACAGGTCAGTGGGAGAAGTGATTGTGTCCAAGCATGAGGACCTGAATTCGCCTCCATAGCTCTCACATAAAAAAGCCAGGCTTGTGTTTAGAATTCCAGTGCCTCACTTGGGAGGTGAGAACATGAGGCTTCCTGGAAGGTCAGTGGCTACTCAGTCTAGCTAAATTGGTGAACTGTTGGTTCATCAAGAGACCATATCTCAAAAAATAAGCTGGAGCTGGCACAGTCATGCACGCCTTTAATCCCAGCATTCTGGAAGCAGAGGCAGGCAGATCTCAATGAATTCTAGGCCAGCCTGGTACATACAGTAAGTTCCAGGTCAGCTGGAGCTACACAGTGAGGCCCTGTCTAAAAAAAAAAAAAAAACAAAAAGGTGGCAAGCAATTGAGAGAGATGTTCAGTATTGATGCATGGACATGTGCACCCACACACCTATACACAGACACACAAGAAATAAAAGGCCTGAAAAGAAATCAGTAGGTAATGGAAAATATAAAATGTTCTAAATATATGAATATATTTAATAAAAATATTTTAAAAATTTTATATAAATTTATTATTATCATCATAATGTGTATATAATGTCTGTGTGTGGGTGTCTGTGCATCAGCATATGTGTAGAGATCACAAGATAACTTTATAGAAACAGTTCTCTCCTTCCACCTTTATGTGGGTTCCAGGGATCACACTAAGGCTATCAGGCCTGAGCAGCAATCCCTTTATCCAGTCTACTGTCTCACCAGCCCCCATATAAAATTATTTATATTATACAATAAGATCATAAAAAAGATAGGGCAGGGGGCTGGAGAGATGGCTCATTGGTTAAGAGCACCTGTTGATCTTGCAGAGGACCCAGGTTTGGTTCCCAGAACCCACATGGCAGTTCATAACCATCAGTCAGTCACTCTGGTTCTAGGTGATCTGATGCCAAAAATAATAAACACTTCAAAAATTGGCTGTAGATTCAGAGTAACTTTTCTCAGTTGAAAAGCTTGCTTTAAGGATTTCAATAGCAGAGGCAAATGTTAATGTTATCAACAGTATTAATGAAGGGGAAAGGTGAAGGAACAAGCTGCTCTGTTTGTAGTCTTCTCCAGGTAGCTCGAAAGAAGAAGCCATTTTGAGTGAGTGTCCCTGGCTCCCAGAATAGGACCTATCCGCCATCAGTAAAGCTGGACGTGCATTATGCAAGACAGAGAGACACAGAGGAGGGTTTGCCCAAAACATTCTCAGAGAGGGAGGGTGTCAGGAGCATACCGAGATGTGGAGCAGGTTTTCTGGGATATCTAGTTACTAAGTTTTATGAATCATTTTTACTTACTTAAGTCTATAGTTTTGCCCTTTAACTTTTTTAGATTTACTTACATATTTTAGATTTACTCTACATATTTTGCCTGCATATGTGTATGTACCTTGTGCACGCCTAGTGCCAGCAGAGGTCAGGAAGCTCAACCATCCTGTTTGCAGCCTGAGGGCAGCGTTTTGGCTCTGTGCTCTCCTCTCCCCATTGGGGCGAGCAGCACCAGCGGCAGCAGCATGCCACGCATGGACCAAGAGACTGGTGACAGGGTGAGGAGGGACCAGTGGTGGCCCCAGGACTGGCTCTACACAGCAGCGCTGTGCTCTTCATTTGCTTTGGCAGAGCCCCCAGATCTGGTGCTGCCCTCTTGCTGCAAACATGGTCGAACCTGGGGTACCAGCACCGAGGGTGGTGTACAGCAGCCTGGAGCTCTTGAGAGTCCTGCCTCCAGACATGGTGCCCAACTGCATGATCACCCTGACTTTGAGCAACAAGAAGATACCCGAGATGAAGAATGGCTCATTTTCTGGGTTAAGTCTCTCCAGAGGTTTCAAAGATCTGTGCTGCTACTGGAATCCACATTGATGTTTGTGATCTGTGCTGCCAACCAGCTGCTGCGGGCAGGGAGACATCCTTTGCAGTGGTACCAATGACTGCAAAACTCATAACGAGAATGAGAGACACTGAAGGCTTCTGTGTTAACCTCCTTCCCCCCCCCAAAAGAAGCAGTCTAGACATGAAGCTAATGAAGAGAGTCCCTAAAAACTGTGATAAACCAGGCGGTGGTGGCACATGCATTTAATCCCAGCACTCAAGAGGCAGAGCCAGGCGGATCTCTGTGAGTTTGAGGCCAGCCTGGTCTACAGTGCGAGATCCAGGACGATCACCAAAACTACACAGAGAAATCCCGTCTCGAAAAACAAACCAAACCAAACCAAACCAAAAACTGTGATAATGACGCTGTTTACACTTGATGGCTTCTGGAGGGGGCAGGGTGGGGAAGGACTCTTAAGAACGCTTTGTAGTCAAGTGTTCTATCAGTTTATCAAAGCTGCATTTATCAGTATCAAAACTTTGAACCTCCGGAGTTATATCTGAAACCAGTCTATCCTGTACCATAAAGTCTGTGAATGAGGCATACCTGTCTGTAATTGGAGAGCATATATATATATATATATATATATATATATATATATATATATATGTAATTTTGGGATTGGGGCTGTTAAACTGATACCCTAGCTATCAAACATTGTCAGATCTGAGAAGGATAAATTTAAGAAGAAGTGAGACAGCTTTCCAGCTACCTAGGCAGCAGTCCCAAGTCTCTCTGTGGTCATGGTGCAGGGGAGCCCCAAAGGCAGCACTTGTTCAGCTGATAGGTCCAGAAGATCTGACAGTTTTTTTTCTGTGGAGTAGAAATTTGGGGAGACTGACCCACCTTGACTTTGCAGTGTGAGGCAATTGGTACTCCGTTGTTCCACTTATTCACAGTCTGGACAGGATCTCAGTTTCTCGCTGCATGGCCAGCCTTGCCATGAGCTTCCGGGTGGAAGTTCTTCTGTGGCCATGTGTCTTCTTAGAGAAGATACAGGATGCTGTGAGGAGCTGACATGTCTATTATAAAAAGGCTTTTATATTAAATGCCATATTCTCAGATCTCTACAGGTGTTTGAGAACTGGGGGAACAAAATCTTTTAGATGTATTTATAACTTTGAGAGCCTATATATGACTTAATCTGAATATACAGGTTTCCTAGTCAGTTACAACTTAATGAAGTTAGTAAGGACAGGGAGGTTCACATTCTTAAGCCTGAACAGACCTTGAGTAAGGAGAGACATTCTTTAAGCTGTTGCTGGTTGTATCTGAATCTATTACCATTTTTCAGGCCCTGTAGCTGTAGTTCTGATCTTTGAGTACAGCCAGATTATAATCCTGAATGACTTATATAGAAATAATTATTTCTTAAGCTATCTCCTGAGAATGCAAAGAAGAGTGACGGGAAAGATCCCAAGACTGAATAAGAACAGGAGAAAAGGGGCTTGGGAGTCTGGGTGCAGCCCAACTCTGAGAAAAGGACTCTCCAAGACAAGGAAAGGGCCCTCTTGGTGGATCAGAAACTCCATCCTGAGTGATTTATATAGAAATAATTATTTCTTAAGGTCATACAATACCTCCCTGGTTCTGCATAAAGAAGGTCAAGGTTCTTATTGCAAAACAACTTTAATTAATAAATATCAATGGGCATTAGATAGCCAATTGGTCTTCTATGCCAGGGGCTTTCCTTTTGACTCAGCATTTCAGCCTATTCTGGACAGGGAACATGAGGTGATTGTAGTCTTTTCTGGAACTGCTTCAAGCTGGCATTGGGGTGTTGTTGTCCGGGCCCCCAAAATGTTAAAAAGCTAGTCAAAGGCTGAAAAGCTAGTCAAAGGCTGGGCAATGGGGCATTTGTCAGAAGCATATGGTTATCTGACCTGGCTGTCGAGGCAGGGAACAATTACGTTTGGGTTGGTTCACATCCCGTAGACAAGAGTCTCTGTTAACGTCCACAGCAGGGAAAGCACTGCAGGTTGTGGTCCCCAATGCTGCTTCAGTGTTTCTGCCAACCTGCTGAAATATAGAGTAGAGACGGGAGTTAAAATGTATGAATTTATCTGAAGCCTTTTGGCCCATGGTCTTAGTAATTGGGAAGAGCAGGAGTCCCAAGACCAGGAGAGAGCGAGAAAAAAAAATACCATCCTTAGGAATAGACAAGTGAGGAAAAAATAAAAGTTTTAGATAAATTAGTATTATCAATCCAGTACTGAAATCGAAATCCTGGAAAAGCAGGTAATGAGTAGCCAAGGAAAATTTAAAATCCTGAGCTTGTAACCCAAAGTGTATCTGAATTGTATTAATGTTAATTTCTGAAAATTTAAAATCTTGCTGGGCGGCGCACGCCTTTAATCCCAGCACTAGGGAGGCAGAGCTAGGCAGATCTCTGTGAGTTCGAGGCCAGCCTGGGCTACCAAGTGAGTTCCAGGAAAGGCGCAAAGCTACACAGAGAAACCCTGTCTGGAAACAAACAAACAAACAAACAAACAAAAAAAACAAAACAAAAAAATAAAATCTTAATATGATACCACCTACATGTGGTTCAGCTGATGCCCTGGAGGGGAGTGCATACCTCTCCAGGCCCCACCCACACAAGCAGCCATGGTGGAATGAGCAGCAGAAGGCTTGAGCCTGAGAGAGGCAGCTGGGGAACACCAGGCCAATGCCGGTGGACTTTTCCTTGGCCCATAAAACAATGGTGAAATAAACCATGACAGGAGGTGATTCCATAACCTCCCTCCATACCTACCATCTGAGAGCCAAGTGCCCTGCCCATGCTGCCCTTAGTAAAGATGGCAGTGAGGTCATATGATCTGCCTCTTTTGAACTTAGCCAAGATGGCAGCTAGACCATGTGGTTGCCCTTATTTAAGATGGCAGCTTGGAAACATGGTTGCCCTTATTTAAGATGGTGCCACCTGATCATATGATTGCCCCTATCAAATATGATGCCTGACCACATGTTCATGTTTTTTTTTTTTTAATTGAGCAGATAGGGAACAGATAAATTGAAGCATTTAAAAGTCAGAAAGAAATATAGATGGCCACATCAATCACACATTTCCATTTGTACACAGGAAATGGACTTTGTGAAAGAAAGATGGAGAAGTATCAGTGCAGCCAGGTGGGAGAGAAGGACCCCCCCCCCCCCCCGCAGGCTGCAGCATGGTGTGAGCAGCCACAGGGGAACGAATCCAAGCCATGGGCCGTGGCAGTGGTGGGGGTGGGGGGCCATAGGCACATCTTTCCACAAGGAGGTGTAAGGCCCAGCAGACTGGCCTCAGCGTCCCAGAGGGTCAGCGCGGGCCAACGATAATGGCGCCAGACAGCCAATGGACCACCATCACAAAGGCTGTGGGCTGTGAGGCGGGCAGGAGGAAGCAGTGGGGTTGCCTGGCAATATTGGGCACCAATGTTATGAATTATTGCGTGGGGGGACCCCTGAGGGTGTCCTCCATGTGCAGGGAAACATGCTGGGCAGATGTGTGCCATGCAGGCCTGGAGCAGCAGGCGGTCAGTAATTCACAACCCAGACACTGCATCCACATGGAGAGTTTATTATAATAGAGAGATGAAGAGAAAGATAGGAAAGAGGGAGAGAGAGAGAGAGAGAGAAGGAGAGAGAGAGAGAGAGAGAGAGAGAGAGAGAGAGAGAGAGAGAGAGAGAAGGAGAGAGAGCGTGCGTGCACACCTTGTGGGAGGAAAGGGGAAGAGAGAGAGAGAGAGGAAGGGGAGGAGTTTTTCCTTAGAATGAGGCTTTCACATCAGGAAGCAGGGTGGCACCAAGGGGTGGATCAGAATTTTAACAAATGGTAAAGCAAGAAGTCAAATAGTAAAGAAACACAAACATTAAATGAATCTTTTTGCCCCAGTGTCTCTTTAGTTAGTCTCTTTGCTTATGTAGCTTTAATTGTACAAATGTGTAGGTTCTTTTACACGAATCATGTTCAATGCAATTGTAGTGTAAGATATGGCAGCAATTATCCCTTTCCTCTTATTTTTTTTCAATTGGCCTGATTATTTATGTTTTTAACCTGGATTCTCTGGGACATTAAACCCTAGGGAATATTTTAGGCCACATAAATTATAAATGTAAAAGGTTGCTGATTTTATTCATGATTTATGTCATATTTAGATGTGCCTTAAAAGATGTTTTGGCAGAGCAATATATAAAACCTTAAAAAGGCATCGTTAGATTGCCCCAGGCCGTCCTGAGACCTATCCTATTCTAGTATCAGGAGATTTCCACTTCTTTAACTGGAAAGATGTAGCAACCTCATCTGGAAGGAAGCAGACCCAGAATACAAACTCTGCATCTGACTTTCTAAAGAGTGGCAGTTTACAGGAGCACCAACTCTTCCTGGTCCCTCTACCTCTCTTTGTGACTTTCCATACCCAAGATCCCTCCCAACCAGGGTCCCTTTGGCCTGGCCATGTGGTGCAGAGACACAGGATACCTGAGCTCCCTGTCACGGCACTAGGAGCTGCCATCTCCCCTCACCCCTCTCCTTTCTTTGAGTTCTCAACCTTCTCCCCACGAGGGACTCTCCAGCCAGCACCTAAAGCTGCAGCACCAGGTCCTTCCTTCAAGACTCATGGGGGCCCTGCCAGCTGCCTGACCGAGACCCTTCAGGCAGAGAAGAATGAGGAGGAGCTGTCTCGGCATTTGTTAGCAGCTAAGGAAGGTGGTCACTTGTGGGAACCTGCATGCTAATGTGTCTTCAAATAGCATTTTCTCTAAAATCTTTTTTAAAAACAGTTAAAAAAAAAAAAACATTTATTTGTGTGTATGTGTGGGTATGTCTGTGTATGTGTGGGTGTGTGTGCATGTGTGGGTATGTCTGTGTATGTGTGGGTGTGTGTGTATGTGTGGGTGTGTGGGTGTGCATGTGTGGCGAGCAGAGGACAACCTGGGGTTGGAGCCCAGGTTGTCAAGTTTGATGGAAAGAGCTTTTCCCCACTGAATCATTTTGATGACCCGTTTTCAGCTGAGTTTTCACGGTGTAAATAAGCATGTCTAGAATGGTCTTTGGCCTTCATTTTCCTCTTTGACATATGGGAGCTAAGAATGTCCCCAAATGCGTTGACTAGCTTTTATTTTAAATTATGACCTTAAAATGAGTATGACTAAGAATATACTCCTTAACTGATCGTGCTTAGGGATTGGCCAGCCCATATATGAACGTTTAAGCTCATGACTAAAGCCCTCCTGCTTCATTTATCCTGAGAGAGCATTGATTTGGAGTGGCCTGCACAGTAACAGATCTTTCTCTCCTCTTCCATGTCTCGGCTGTGCCTGTTTGCCTTGGCACTCACCAGGATGCGAACCCACTGCGTTCAGCTACAGTGACATTTAAGACTCAGGGGCTTTGTCTAAGATGCCCAAGATCTGACTCATCTCACAGCTGCATTCCGTGGGTTACGAATGTGTGTGTGTGGGGGGGGGGGAAGGGTGACTCCATCTTCTCTAGAATATTCCTCTTGTAGGCTGTCTTCCACCAGGACACATGGCACTTCAGGCTCTTCGTAGTTTTGCTCTTTTTTATTTTTATTTGTTTGAGTCAGGGTCTCACTATGTAATCATGGCTGTCCTGGAACTACTCTGTAGACCAGGCTGGCCTTGAACTCACAGAGATCTGCTGGCCTCTGCCTCTGAGTGCTGGGATTAAAGGTGTGCACCACCACTTCCTGGCTATCAGTTCGCTACTTAATGATAGAGGAGAGAGAAGGGAGAAGAAAGGATGGAGGAAAGGAGAGATAGAGAGAGAATTGGTTCATACCCACAGTCCAGTACTTGGGAGGTAGAGGTAGGAGGAATGTGGTGAGTTTAAGGTCTAAGAGTAAGACCCTATAAAAACAAATCAAAAAAAAAATGCCACAGAATCCCTTTTGTGTGATGTTTTGTTAGAGATAAGTACAATTGTTAGCATTTAGGCATCTGTACTGGCTGCCCTTAGGGTCCTGACAGGATACATCCTCAGCTGCAGCCACTAAGAGCACCCTGTGCACATTCGCTGTATTTCCTTATAAAAGGCGGGCCTTGCCCACCTCCTGTCTTTCTCTTCCTTCTCTCTCTCTCTCTCTCTCTCTCTCTCTCTCTCTCTCTCTCTCTCTCTCTTTCTCTCTCTTTCTCTCTCTTTCTCTCTCTCTCTCTCTCTCTCTCTCTCTCACACACACACACACACACACACACACACACACACACACACACACGGAATTTATTAGAGCTGGGCCTTCTAGAGGTCCCACTAGTCCAGCAATTGCTGTCTCCCCATGGAAATTTCAAGAATCCAATAGTTTTTTCAGTCCACAAGGCTGGATGTCTCAGCTGGTCTTCAGTGTATGTTGTGATCCCCAAGAAGTAGGAAAGAACTTGCCAGCCAGAGTGAGGGCAAACAGGCAAAAATCAAAGCTTCATTCTTCTATGTCCTTTATATAGGCCGCCACCAGAAGGTGTGGCCCAGATTTAAAGTAGATCTTCCCACACCAAAAGATCCAGATTATTTTCACCTCAGATGATTCAAACAAGAAAAAATCTTCACAGGCGTGCCCAGCTGCTTGGGTTTTAGTTAGTTCCAGATGACGTCAAGCTGACATCCAAGAACAGCCACCATACTCCAGATTCACCTCTAGGATGGTACCCTAGGATGTGGGGGCTGAAAGACAGATGAGGAAGGATGGTTCCCTTTGGGACCTGGGAATTGCCACAGCTTGGTAGCTTGCAGAGAGAGAAGGAGTATGTCTTCCAGACCTGGCCCTGGGAGTTACATGGTGTCTCTCCTGCCATGTTCTAAGGGCCACCGTTATTTCAGGGGAGAGAAACTAGCCTCACTTTTTGATGAGGGTGTGACAGGAGAGTGGAGGAAGAGGAATTCTGTTGGAGCTAATGTTTGAAATATACTTTATATTTTGCAATATCTTGTTCCTCATCAAACCTCTACCCTATCAGCATTAGTAGCCATGACTCCATCATGCCTATTCTTCCTAGACTAAGTGAAGTTGACTAGATGGCTGCTTTTTCAGTTTGTTTCCCTTTCTATATTTATGAGTTGTTTTTGCACACAGAGAAGAACTCCCATCCTCACTGAACAATATGGACTCATAGATGTCTCTATAAGTCAGTAGTTAGTAGTTGCTCATCTTTTTCTTTTCCTGAGACAGAATCTCATGTAGCTTTAAGTGGCCTTGAACTTACTTTGTAGCCAAGGATACCCTTGAGACTCATCTGACACTGGTGCTGGGATCAAACTCAGGGCACTGTAAGTGCTAGCAAGCAGTTTACTCACTGGACTACATCTATTACTCTCTCATTATTTTTTATTTTGATGCTCCAAAGGTCAGATAGACCACCGAAGGAAAGCTCTTTCAAGCTGGCTCCTATATCTTGATATCTATCTAAATTTACAAAGAGAGTTAACACACATATATACACCTGTATAGAGAGGTCACATATATTGTTAAGAGTTATACAGCTTATCTCTAGAGAATTTATAAATATATCCTTATATAGACCTTTTTATACATGTATTGTGTGGTTGTTTCCTCCAGGTTGGACATGACCGTTGTCATGTGGGCTTTGCATCATTACAGGCTTACAAACAATAATGCCAAGCCACCCAGAATTTAAATCTCTGAAACTTTGAGCTCTCCCTTTTTTAAAACTGATTATTTAAGGACATTTTTTTTTGTCACAGTGTTTGAAAGCTGACAATTGTATGCACACATACTCATAAAGAATTCAGCTCCATTTCTTGGGGTTTTACTTAAGAGCTGTATTTGTTATTCTCTTCAGCAGTGAGAATCATCCCTTGTGTTATCCTCAATATATTTGCTCAATTTTCCAATCACGCCAATTGCCTCCTCTGGCTTCCAGCATGTTGTCATTTCTGAGGGAAGGCAGAGAAGGGAGGAGAAGGGTAAGGAGGCGGAGGATTGTGAGTCTCCTGCAGCCCAGCCCGCCACATTTCCAGTGCCTGATGTTGACTGCCTAATCTCTCTGTCAAGCATTTTTTAGCCCTTCTTTTCACCTAAGCCTTTTCCTCAGCCTGGTAGTTCCAGCAGTTCTTTCTAACACCCACCGCCAACCCTTCAGTCTGTGTAGTGCAGGCTTACCTCAAGCTTGCTGCACAGCTAATCATGATTCCCTTGCGTCTAACTCCCGCATATAACCATGTCTGTCTATTCTTTTTATTTTTTTTTTTTAGTTATAAAGTATTCCGGGGGGGCTGAGGAAATGGCTTAGGCAAGCAAAGTGATGGCTGTGTAAGCAGGAACACTGGAGTTGTGATCTCCAGTGTCTGCAAGAAAGTCAGCTGTGGCCGCATATTTGTCATCGTAGACTGGGAGCAGGGACAGGTGAACCTTGAAGCTTGTTAGCTAGCCAGCCTGGCTGGATCAATAGGTTCAGTGAGAGACCCTACCTTAAAATGAGGTGGACAAGCACGCACACATGTACATGCATCCACATCCACATGCACATGTACATACACTACACACATGTGAGCACAAACACTCACACAAGAGAAAAATATTTCATGCTCAGTGGGTGGTTTGAATAAGAATGCCCCTCCCCCCAGGCATGGTGGTGCTTGCCTTTGATCCCAGCACTTGGGAGGCAGAGGCAAGCCAGCCTGGGCTACCAAGTGAGTTCTAGGACAGCCAGGGCTACACAGAGAAACCCTGTCTTGAAAAAAAACAAAAACAAACAAAAACAAAGCAGGAATGGCCCCATAGGCTCACGTATTTGAATGTCTAGTCACCAGGGAGTGGTGCTGTTTGATGGGATTAGAAGGATCAGGAGGTGTGGCCTTGTCGGAGGAAGTGTGTCACCGAGGGTGGGCTTTGAAGTTTCAAAAGTGCATGTCAAGGCAGTGTCTCTCTCGGCCTGCAGATCAGGGCGCAGTTTTCAGCCCCAGTGCTATGTGTGCTGCCGTGGCGACAGTGAACTAACCCTCTGAAACCGTAAGCAAGCCCCCAACTAAATGTCTTCCTTTATGAGAGTTGGTCATGGTGTCTTTTCACAGCGAGAGAACAGTGACTAAGACACTCAGTTTTACAAAATCAAACGATGCAACTTGTGTGAAGCATGGCATGAAAGTCCACATCATCTCATTCACACCAACTCTAGGATGGAACTAGATTCTTACGTGTGATTTTCAGAACAAACATACATGATAATACTTATTTCTTTACATGCTAACCTAAGAAATGAATGATAGTGTTGTGATGATAGGGGAGAGGCAGAGCACCGTGGACGCTGGAGCTGGAGCTCAGGGTGAAGCTGGTGTGTGCAAGGCCCCGTGGATAATCCCTAGTATTGGAAAAAAAAAAAAAACAACACACGCAAGTTCTTACCACTTTCAGTGTTGAAACAGGACAGTTTTGTGTGTTTTCATTGCTTCCTCTTGCCCAGGTCTGAGCATAACACTGGTGTCATCTTTTAAAGATACATGCAGGGATCCATCATGAGACCATTCCACATTTACCCCTTCTGCACAGGCCATGCCATCGAGGGGCACTTCAGTCTTGCTTGGCCCTTTGGGCTGGTTGTCGGTGGACTGACTAGAAGCTTCTGGAAAGAGACTGTGGGTTGGGGAGGGAAGCACCAGAAGCTGAAGACTGCGTCCTCACTGCCGTGCCTGGTCCTTCTCACCTTCATGCCTGGGTAGGGTCATGGCCCCAGGCTCTCTCTTGCTGGCCCTACAATTTCTTGACCTTTCCTATCCTTTGGTATAGCTCTCTCTCACTGTCTGCCCTTCTGTGGTTTCAGTTATCCACGGTCACGTGTGGGTTCAAGAATTAAGTGGAAAATCACAGAAATGTTTGATCAGTTTCTAAATTGTGTGCCATTCTGATAGGGTGATGAAGTTTGCACTGACTGGCTTCCTCCACTCAGGATGTTAGTCACCCCTTTGTCCGACCCATCCCCGCTATATACACTACCACCTGCTAATCACAGAGATTGTTTTGTATTATAAATGCTTGAGTTTGGGGGACTCTTCCTTATTTTACATAGTACTGACCCAAAGCACAAGAATATTGGTACTGGCTAGGCATGGTAGTTGCACACCTTTAATCCCAGCACTCGGGGACAGAGTCAGGTGATCTCTGTGAGTTGAGCCAGCCTGGTTACAAGGTGAGTTCCAGGACAGCCAAAGTACACAGAGAAACCCTGTCTCAAAAAAACAAAAACAAACAAAAACAAAAAAGAAGCAACTCAGGGAAGAAGGGTCATTCCAGGTCATAGTGTGTCACTGCGGGGACGTTGAGGTAGGAGTCAAGAGCAGCGAGGAGTGCACACATGCTCAGTGCTGGCTTGTGCTCAGCTGCATTTCTTCAGTTGCTTTCAATTCAGGACCTCCTGCCTTGTTGAGGGGTAGGTTTCCAAATCAATTAACATAATTAAGATGATTCTCCATAGACATACCCATAGGACCACTCAATGTAGATAATCCTTTATTGAACTCTCCTCCCAGGTGATTAATCAAGTTAATAATTAAAACTATGGTAGCTTGGAAGGCACTCTGACACCCTGGGCTCTCCTCACATGTAAGTACGTTTTCTTTCCGCTCCCCACGAGAGAGACTTGTTTCACAGACAAAGTAGAGAGCAAATCCTTTGAAGACCTTGGCTGCCACACAGCCAGGCTCAGCACTGTGCCAACTCCACATTTATTCTCCAAACTAAGCAAGTGATTATCTCCTAAGACATAAGAATTCAGTAAGACTTGTTGAAGACGAACTGCTGGTACACACATCTGATTTCTAAGAAATCTGTTCTATTTAAATCTACTCGGCTACATGGCAGCCACACGACTCATACACACACTGTTCTCTGAGCCATGCACAGCACACACACACACACACACAACACACCTCACAGATATATTCCACATATACTCTCATGCACTCACACATACAATTCCATACATACACACTCCCACTCTCTTCCACACCTCACATGTTCACAGACACATTCACAAGCATACATGTGGCATCCTTACAAACACTTGTGTTCTCACACACACATTCTGCACCTCACACTTGCACACATGTACACACCTGCCATCCCAGTTCTCAGACACTGCAGGTGGCGACCACAGAGAGGAAAGTTCAGCTCTGACTGCCTGGAAGGACACAGCGGGGGGTGGGAGGGAGGGGGGAGGGCCACAGCTATGGTGGACACACTCTGTCTAGGCATATGGGGTGAGTGCCACCTCTCACCCCACTCATCCAGGACTAGCTGGTGTCTTGGCCCAGTGGGTAAGGCAATCCGGGCAGTGGCTATGGCTTATTACTAGTATGTCCACTGGCCATCAGGCCACTAGCCACCCTCAAGCACAGCCAGCTCATTATCCACTCATGGCCAGCCTCAGGCAACCTCCCAGGGAAGACCCCAGATACCACTACTTCGGTTAGCAGAATCTGGCAAGTATTTACCCTAACTCATGGTCTCACTGCACCTCAAACTTGTGATCCTCCTGGCCCAGTGCTCCCAAGTACAGGCATCACCAGCTAGACCACTAGACCTGGCATCGCCTGTTCACACGACATTCCTTCAAAGCGAGCTGCACTAGTCTCAGGTGTAAATCTAACACACGTGGACAAATGAGTTTATTAGCATCATCAAGGCTCAAAACAAGGTGGACACTGTTTTCTGCCACTCCAAAATGTCTATAGACCAGTGCTTCTTGGTCCTGGACATAGTGCCAATCAGTCCTCTCACCTCTAACTTCGGACCCAGTCCTGCCCAAGGCTTTTCTGTACCTCTAGCCTGGGAAATCCAAGCTGCAGCTTGTTTCAGGGATGGCGCGTTCAAACCCCAGGACAGGAGGATGGCAGGCTGTTCCTCCTCATGCCCGCGCGTCTTTCCTCTGCGGAGCACGCTGTTCCAGCTCTTGCCCTCCCTGCCATTCTGCTCTCCACACAGGACTGAGCATTCTACCACAGCACCAATCTCCAGCTCTTCCTGGACTGCTAGGCCTGTGTCCCTCTTGGACCTTGTCTACAGCTCAGTAGGAATGGACGTTTGTTAAGTGAGCAGACAGAAGACTCAGTCCAGACTCCACTGCGTAGACCATACCTGCCTCCCACTGCGGGCAATCCTCTTGCCTCTGTTTCACGAGTGCTAGATTATAGGCCCATCATTGCTTCCAATTACTGAACAGTGGAATGCCAGAAAGTATCAACTGGCCGGTCTCTAGTCCAGAACCATCCAGAAGCTTCAGGGTTAAGACTGTCAGACGTGAGGCTTGAAGTCTGTTCTGCGTCCCGTTGTAGCCCTAGGCAATTGTCTCTGCACTATTAAGATGGGAGGACACCTGTTCCCAGGCCTCCCAGGACTGCTGCCTCTGAATCAGATCTGGGGGCAGCAAGGCCTCCATCTCCCAGCTCCCTGCCTGCCCCTTCCACTTGCCACACACTCGGATGGCCACAGCAGAAGGCTGCTCTGGTCTCTACTCAACCAGCTTCACCAGTGTGAACCCTTGAAGCTAGGCAGCAGACCCTGGGGGAATGAGCGCATCAATCTGGTTTTATGAAATAATGTTTTTTTTTAAACTTATTAATAAGATAGAAAATGGGCTAGGAAGATAGCTCTGTTGGGGACTTGCTGGCCTTGGGGC
>NC_051073.1:80422366-80488667 GCF_004664715.2 Peromyscus leucopus
GGAAGACTGTTTGGCTTTCAATAGTTTATACAGTAACAGGGCTCCCTATGGTATTTTCATGCATACTTCGTTTTGGATGACCCATCCTATCCGAACGGATATTCTGAATCTGTGCTTCGTGCAGGCAGCTTTGATGGTCTCTGTGGCTCCCGAGGAAGCCCAGGAAGAGGCTGCCATTCCTGCTACTTTCCTATTTGAGGAAGGAAACTAACCAAATGGCAGAAACTAGTTAGAAACACCTTCCTCAGGTTGAAGAATTGCCCCTGAAGACTTGGCCGTGTATCTTTCACTCTTGGTGGTTGGCTTTGTAGGCCACCCTCATCCCAGCCTTGGGAGCTGTGTTACACACACCAGGCTAATGTCTGCCATATGGCTGGCCTGAGCCCTGCTACTGGTGGCTTCTCAGTCACCTTGACTTGATGTACTGACCCTGAAGGGCATAGAGAAGGCTTTCTGGTGTCCTGAAGAGTGGTTTCCTGTGTTCTGGGGGCTCCAGTCTACTTGAGTCTGCAAGTGCTTACTGGAGAGCAAATCCCACTCTAGCCAGCTGTTGGATGTCCCCAAGGTGGGCGAGGTCCCCAAGGTGAGCTGGAGGTCATCGTGGAGGGATGGAAGGCTGCAGGTCTAGTCAATGGGGAGTTGGGTGGGTCCTGGCACATCTCTCTTAAAGGCCACCTGTGCTAATGGTCCTGAGGTAGGTTCCTACCTGTCCAGGCAAGCCTTGAAGGACCAGTCTCTCTAGCCATTGGGTCCTGTAGTCCCAGGCTCTTCACTAGTACAGTGAGCCCACCACTTCCCAGGCTGTTGTCCTCCATACCCTTGACTTAAGCTACCTGGACTGTGGATCCAGCTGGCTGCTCAGGCCATTGCCAGGTCTGTAGAGATGCTGGGTCTTAGCACCCTTATGCTACCAGCTGATCTCTCACACGCTTCTTTTTTTTGGTTTGGTTTGTTTTTTTGAGACAGGGTTTCTTTGTGTAGCCCTGACTGTTCTGGAACTCACTATGGACACCAGGCCGGCCTCAAACTCAGAGACAGTCCTGCCTCTGCCTCTGTTAATGCTGAGATTAAAGGTGTGTGCCTCCATGTCCAGCCTAAAGAAAGCTCTCTACAAATCAGATACCTCAGTTGCTCTTGGCAAAAATGGTTTCTAGACACAGCAAACAAAACCTTTTTGATTTGATTCAGTTATAGAACTGAGTGTTAAGTCCTGATGCACAGTACTGTGCTGCAGCTTGTTTCCATAGCAACAGCAAGCTCTTTATGACTCCCTCAGTGAAAGGCTTCTAAGGGTGTTGTGGCTTGATATGAAATGCACCCCATAAGCTTGTGTGCTTGGACACTTGTCCTCAGCTGGTGGCACTGCTTAGGACCTTGCTGGGGGAAGTGGGTCCCTGGGGGTGGGCTTTGAAGGCTTATAGTTGCCCCTACTTCTGGTCTTTTCCTGCTTCCTCTGTGTGGATGAGATCTGCTCTTCCAGGCTGCTGGGCTGGCCTCCTCTCATGCTCCTGACATGCCTCCCCTGTTCAGACAGACTGAGCCCTTCTGGAACCTTCTTCCATCACTTGCTCTTTGTCATTTTTTTTTTTTTTAAATCACAGTAATGTGAAAGTAACTAGTTCATTTGGGTATTTGGAGATAATATACCCAAAATATGGTATTTTAACATTCATCTGTTCTACTGAAATAACATTTGACTGAAAATAAAAGCACGTTTGCTGTATTAAGTAAATAGAACTCGGGAAAATCTAAACAAGGAAAAAGTGTTCCACAACCCTGCCTTCAAAACCAGCGAGAGCGCTTAGTACATTCACCCAGGACTGTGCAGCCCTCTCCTGAGAGCTCCTGCCCTTGCCCTGCTTGAAGGCCCTACGTGCAGGAAGAAGTGTGCCAGGCAGAGGGTGGGGGGTCCCAGTGGCCAAGTGACGGAGCCATTTCAGGCTCTTGGCCGCGGTGAGGTACCACTGATGCTGTTGGGGCTCCTGAGAGGCCTGACCCCCCTTTCCTATCCCAATAGCTGGTGGGACGGACAGTCTCAGGATGGTAACTAGGACCAGCTGGCTAGGTGTTCACTCAGGTCCTCAGCAGCTTCAGAACATACCTGGACACCAAGAGGGTCCTGAGTCCAAAATGTCTCTCAGAGGCTCATCTCTCAATGCTTGGTCCCAAGCTGTTGGTACAATTTTGGGAAATTGTGGAAACCAGCAAGCAGAACTTGGCTTGAGGAAGCTGATCACTTGGTGTGGGTCCCTGGTCACCTCTTCACACTTCCTGGGTTAGCTTTGAAGTAGATACCCAGGAAGTCTGTCACAAGCACATGGGGTCTCTCTTGAATACCTTTAGCCGACGCCTTCCTTAAGTTTTCCTGCTAAGTGTTTGTCAGTGATAGAGAAATAACTACAGACAGACGCTCCGCGGGGAGATGCAGGTGGTACTCAGGAGTCTTGAATATGCGTTTATTGACACCAGTACAACGGGCCCCAGGAGACTGTCCTGAGCTCATCACACTGGCACTTGTCCCTAAGATTAGAGACACACGATATCCTAGAACAAGACTCGCTGTTGCACATGACTCCCAGGAAGGCCCCTGAAATAAACCCTTGGCAAGGCCCACATGGCATGTAACTGGCAAAGCTGCAGAACTCAGTGAAAGCACAGGACTCCTGAAGATGATCCCTGGACACTACAGAGGCAGAATCAAGCCAGAAACACAGCTTGCCTTACACCAAGTTGGCCTGGCTTCCCTACAGTATGGCGAGGGCCGTCCTCCTGGCCCTGAGAATACAGCTGAGGTAGCCAGGACACCCATGCTGAAACCTACCATCGGGGGAGGGGGAGGGGGCGCTGCATGCAGGATCCAAGAGGGCAGGGGCGACAGATCTCGGTGAGTGCCAGGGGCTTCCCCAAGACTCCCCAGCTCTGCTGCAGATGCCTTGCTTCCACACCCCTTCACGCCTGCCTGTGCCCTCCCCCCTCCCCCCTCCGACGCCTACGGCTCAGCTGGGAGGCAGCCAGACTGCTTTAGCTTTTGTATCCATGCAAGACACTGGCATCTGTAACTCAGCGCTTTCCCAGCCCACTTAATTTTAAGAATAGACACTAATAATACTTAACCCCTCTCTACTCCTGGTGGAGGACGGGCTCCTCTGCTCCGGCAGCTGCTCACTTCGAGCAGCCCCTAAAATTCCAGGTCGGAAGGACTGGTAATGCTGTGCACCCTCTCTGTGCCTTACCAAAGGGTAACTGAGGCCAGAGAGGTACAGTGACTTGTTCAGCTCATGCAATGAGATGGTGGCAAAGCTGGGACTTAAGAAGATTACTCTGGTCAGGGGAGCCTTCTCTGTGGCCATGAGCTAGCACAAGGCCAGCCTGTAACGGCAGGAGAGTGTGCCTGCTCTTGGTCACTAGGTGAGGATGGAGCAGCGCCTAGCGTTGGTTCTGGACTACTGCCCAGCAGGGGCTTGACTATCAACACTGCAGACGGACTGAGGGGAAGGAGAGGCACTCAGAGAAGCCTGGAAAGGGGCTTCCCTTTACACTGAGGCCTTGAATTCTGGCACAACCTTATATGTGAGTAAGAATCAGAACATACTATCTGGGGCATCTATGTGGGCCTAAATTCCACTCTTATCAGCAACGAACAGAATAAGATTAGCAAAAAAGGGAGAAAACCAAAGTCAATATCTCCCTCTATCAAAGTCATTGTTACAGGCAGGCTGGACCAACAACCACACTCCTGTGCTGAGGGGGCACCAGGCCTTCAAGTTGAGCAATACCCAGTCACTTACAGTGGGCAATTATCTGAGTGTTTAGGATGCTTCCTACCAGGAGACTTTGACCAAGGAATCAGCATGGCCTCAACTCCTCCATTCCTGCTGTGGGAATGGGTGAAGGCCAAGCATTCAGGTGGCGTGCCCAACCAAAGCTGGCTCTGCTCTCCCGACACTGCTGGGCAGTGTGCTTGCCTCAGGATCAAGAGCATGTGTGCCTTGTTTCTTTTGAGAGAGGGTTTAGGTGTGCTGAGCAAAGCTCTGCGAAGCCTGCTGAGGCTTTGCTCTCTACCCCTGGACTATCATCCTCTCGATGGGGACCTCACAGGCAAGCTTCTTCCCAAGGCTGCCCTCCCTGAGCCTCTGGACCTGCTGGTGTCTGCACGCTGTAGCCTGGCTCACACTGGGGCCTCCCTGGGGGCCTCCCGAGTCCTTCTGCTCTGGGTGTCCCTCCCTTGGCCTGGCTTCCTTGCCTGATTTACACATCACAGCTCTCCAAGCAGCCAGGCACCATTGCTGCGCCTCCCACCCACTGCTCCAGGGATGTGGCACTCTTTCATGTTGCTCAGGCAGAGAGGACAGAGTCCAGCAGGCAAGGACACCAGCCACAGGAGACAGGTGGTGACCGTGGCAGCAGACTGCTAGTGCCCAAGGAGGTGTACTTCCGGGCTGGCCAAAGTTCCTTAACCATGCACTGTCCTCAATGACTCAATGTGATGACAAATATACGAAGATTCTGAAACTTCTAGTCCAAGGGCAGTAAGATCTTCCTAGGTGGGATCTAGCCGGACCTCAAGGGTAGGCAAGGAGGCCACTGTCACCCAAGATGCCCACAGTCACAGCCTCTGCTGATCACTTCAAGGAAGTTCTGAGGTTCCCAGAAGCACAAAAGGACCTTCCCACAGCAAGTGCTGCCTTCTTGAAAACCTGAACACACCCGTCAGGATCCATGCTGGGCCCAGCAGCCCTCGTCTACGCCAAAGCTGATTAAGGCACTTAAGTGGCTTGTTAACACAACCTGAAAAGTTTGTTTCCATCCTGATTCAGGAAAACAAAACAAAACAAAACAAAAAACCCCAGTAATACTGCAAATGTCTTCATGAATACATAAAAAAGTAAAATACTTAAGTTTTCAGGAATAAAATAAATGCTAAGCTTAGCTTAAATTACATGACCTTGCGGGTCAGCTTGGCACTGATAAAACCTGAATACTGATTCTGGATTAGACCTTTCCTTGCAATAACTCTAAGTACACAAACGGCACACACACACACACACACACACACACACACACACACACACACACACACACACGCACACACGTCTGACTTCACCTCCCTAGGATGCTCAAGGGAAAGAGGTCTACAAGACCCTGGTGGCCTAGAACTCAGCTAAGAGTGGCAGTGGGTCATCCCCTGGTGCTCCTCCCAGCTGGGGTACAGTGAGAAGCCACAAGCCCAGGCCAGATACCTGGCTGCAGACCTCACCCCAGGATGGGCCTGAAAGGTCTGTGCGAAGGTCTGAGCCCTGACCTGTGTTTTTGGTTAGGATGCCAGCAGGTGCCTGTGGTTCTGTCCTCAGTCCCGTGCTGCCGGGCCCACCTCAGCCATCCTCTCTCGGGTGAGGTCATTCCCTACGCTTCCTTCTGAGGTCCACTCACTGCCTCCTGCAGCTCTGCGGTCTGCGGACAGACTGTGGCAGGCCTCGTGAAGGCTGGGGTGCTAAGGGGATGCTGTGAGGGTCTGCACCCCTGCCCACTATACCTGCTGGGTCTAAGGTCTTTGAAGGGGGGATCACAAGGGCAGGAGGAGTTGGGGGGGGCTGGGGGCCTGGACCACTCAGCTTCTTGGTGAGGTATTGGTCTCAAGTTCTGAGATGCCAGTGGGCAAGCCCTGGCTTCCTACATCTGCGTGGGCACCCCCTGTTCCCTGGGCTCCACCCTCCAGCAGCTCTCGGGGGTCCCTAAGGAAGACTACCATGACTGTAATGTTGTCATGGGAGCCCCGGTCACGGGCCACAGCCACTAGCTCCTCAGCAACATGCAACCCGATGCCCTTCTGCCGGATTAGGTGGCTGTGGACAAGACCCGGGACTTCTTGGTGGGGGACAACATCGAAGAAGCCATCACAGGCAAGCAACAGGTAGTCTTCTGAGCCTGTTAGCTCTCGGGATGCTGCATCTGCCTCACCAGACACATAGGGCTTCTGGAAGACATCCCCTGGGAAAGAAGAGACAGACAGCCTTGTTTCCTACTGCCCACAGGCCCGGGACCAACCTCCTATCACCATCCCCACGCGATGGAGGTGCAGAGCCCAGCTGGCTCTTGAGGGGTCACCTGCCTGGTGCTTCCCACCCTCTTGGGGGCACAGTCATCACCCCCCCCCAGCTCTACAGGAGCAGTTCTTGCTCCAGGAATGGCTGCCATCTCCAGTGTGTCCAGAGATAAATAGCTACAGCAGCATAAAGACAGGCCGTGGGGAAGGAGCCGACGAAGACTCTTCAGGAAGGTGACAGGACAGATGCCAATCTCCCAAGGCCTAGGTAGAGATGGAGCTGTTGGGAGGGGCAGGTGTAGTCTCTGAGCTGGGTCCCAGCAGTGGTGGTACACAGAGGAAAATGGACCTTGAACATTGTTTTTGGGGAAGAAAAGAACCATTGGTGTGCATGGGCTGAAAGAAGAACCTCATCTATGGAACATTTAACCCTGGCTAGGGGTTTCCTACTATATTTTAGGGGGTCTAGAGAGGGTCCCTGACTTTCTGTTTCTACTTTGTTATAATTGGAGACAAGATCTCTAGCCCAGGCTGGCTTCAAATACCCTATGCAGCCCAGGATAACCTTGAAGTTCTGATTCTCCTCCATCCACCTCCTGAGCTGGGATGGACTACGGCTAAGGAACTCTGCCGACCGAGCTACACCCTTCCTTCTTAATGATTTCTGGACTTTAGAGTGTGTGACGGGACTCACAGTCAACACAAGCTGCACCCTGAACCCAAGCCTCTCCTGGGTACTGCGACCTGGTCCAACCTTCTCAGTGCCAAGGAAGCAGCCGAGAACTGCCGCTTACAGTCAGCTGGGGTCCTGGAGGCAGCTGCTGACACTCCCCAGGCCGTGCCGAGCTGGGGTCCACTAGGTTGTGTGGATCCCATTCTGAACACAGTGTTTTTAGTTTATCCTGGTTTATTTGGAGGCAGCTCCACTGTAGTCTGGGAGGTCTACATGCTGTGAGTGCTGAGGAACACGGTCCCGCCCTCAGTCACCGAGCAAGCCTGTGGCTCCCCACCCTGCACTGCCCCAGTGCACCCCCTTACCAATGGCTCTAGACACTGCCAGGGTCCCGTTGACTCTCCAGCAGTCCATGAGAGAAACAAAGCCACCCAGTGCTTCAATACGTTCTTTCTCATCCTGCAAGAGACAGTCGTAAGGTGGGGACTTGAGTGAGGGGAGGGCTCAAATGTCACGATATAAACAGAACTTAAGTCAGGCCTAAGACACGCTTGAAGCCAAAGTACTCGAACCAAGCCAGACACCATTCAACAGGACACACTGTAACTAGCCTCGCTGTCTTTTAGCTGTGGGAATGGCTGGATAATCAAGGAATGGGGCCGCACAGAAGGGTCAGCCATGCAAGCCATGGTGTATCTCTAAGCAGTGTTAGCTCAGACTCGGAGGACAGATCCTCAGCTTTAATCTGGGGCTTCCAGGTCTACCCTGAAAACTGCTGGGTGAGGTGTGTGCTGTGTACAGAGGGCTACAGGACAGGGCACACCGGAGCCAGGCCGCGAGAGGCAGTCCGTGGTCACCCTCCCCACTCACCCCTAGGCATTGTCTGTTTGCGAGAAGGTCATGGCGTTCCAACCCTAACTGCAGGGATGGGCAGAGGCTTGGTCTAGCCACTACGATCTCAAAACTCTTTCTGGTTCTGCCATCCACTCTGGGGAGAAGCCTTCCAGATGCAGTTTGTCTCCTGGAGGCTGGTGTATATACCTTATGCCCTCTGGGGCAAGGCATCTCCTAGATGAGGGAGGTCACTCATATCCCTATTTTATTTGTTTGATAAACCTGACTTCACATCTCCCTTGGGGCAGAGCCTCCCCGAGGCTTCTAAGTTGTAGAACCCTCCTTTCTGAAGCTCTAGGTCCTGAGATATTTGGCTGTGGGAACAGGGCTTAACTGGGCACCCGGGCCAATGATCCCCACCATGACCGGCAATTTGGAAATCCCTAGCGAAGGCCTCAGTGCCGACAGGGCCATCCAGTCTGCAACGGCGACAGCACCAGGATTTAATGTGCTGAGCTGGCTGGCCTTGCAGAGATTGGTCCTGGCCTGGTCCTTCTCCCCTTTCCTGGATCCCTCCTCAGTCTGTACTGATCACAGCCTTGCCCCATGCTCATGCCTGTTCCAGGTGTAAGCCACCCACCCTTGTCTGTTTCCTCTGACACCCTCCCCTTGGTTTCTCCTGCTTTATCCTCACCACCTCCTGAAATAGCCTCTCCGCAGCTGAAGCTAGATGGCACAGCAGTTGCTATGAACAGCCACAGTACCCCTTTCCCTGGCATCAGCAAGGTTTCAGTGCCACTCAGAGCACCTCGGCATCCCGGTGGACTCTCAAGGCCCTTTCCATAAGGGCCTGGACTCCTCCCTCCTGAGGCCACTGATGTGTCATTGCAGATGCCATCGACAACTCGCAGCCCCACTCTTGAGACCAGACCTCAGCTTGCCCTCTAGTGGCCTGGCCATGATGAGGGTTGGTAGAGTTTTTCCACTCCAGTTTCAGTAGCTGCAGGTCAGTGGTGCATCATCTGTTCTCTCTCATCACTGACTGCTGCAGTCTCATCTGCTTCATGACTCAGCCCATGCCTCATGTGCTTTCTCCACAGCACTTGACCTGGGTCTTACACCCTCACTGCTATGCCCTGCTTCTCCACCAAACAGTGCCTGGGCAGAGGGCACGAGGTCCCATTTCATCATCTTGCTGCCTCAGCGAAGCATCCTACGAAGCAGACACTACATGCCAGCTGGCCTAACTGAGCCCAGGAGTGGGATGGACTCTGTTTAGACAACTACAGGATAAGGATACCATCACGAGTCCCCACACAACCCCAGAGTCACTTGTGCTGGTTGCTGGGCCCTCTCTGAAGCTCTCCAGGCTGCCAGGTCCACGTGCTCCTGTTGTGGCTCTGGCTCCAGCAGGGGTCTTTGTACAGATGTCTAACTGATTTTCTGGCAGTTGGCAGGCAGTGACAGGGATCAGAGGCGAGAGCTGGCAGGATGGGGAAGGAGCTCGGATCTGACCTTGGCCCCGGCAGGCTAAGGTCAGCAGACACCTGACCCATAGGTATGCTTCTGTGCAGACACGGATTCCATCTTCACCCCATGCCATCAAGGGACTCTGACAGACAAACCCTGAGGCTCGAAGGGTCAAGCTAGGACTCAGGACTGGGTGGTAAAGGGTTATTGGACACAGCTTGGAGGTGTTGGAATAAAATATCCAGCTCCTGGGCAAAGCTTGGCAGGCACCCAGAACTGGTCCTGTTTTACCTGCCAAGGAAGGAGGACCTGTCAGGGAGCAGACATCAATCCCTGGCAGTTGTGGTGGGAAGAGAGTGGCAGAGGCTATCACCTTAGCTGTGTGCTCTGGATAAGTGACTAAACCTTTCTGAACCTTGGATCTCTCTTCTATACACTAGCATGAGCACATGTGCCTCCCAAACCAGGAGCCACGTCTCTGCCTGCTACCTGTCCTCACACAACAAAAGAGGAGTGCGTAGGGAACATGTCCAAGTCCTCAGGCAGGAGCTGACCTCCCTAACATGGATGCAATGCCCACAGTCAGTGCAAAAAACAGGCCAAGGACAGACAGAGTGGATGCAGAAAAGAATGCAATGATCTTGAACTTTTGAAAAGATATTCAAGAGCTGGACAGATGGTAAAAGCACTGGCTGCTCTTGTAGAGAACCCAAGTTCAGTTCCCAGCACCCACATGGTGGCTCATATCGGCCTGTAACTGCAGTTCTAGGGCATCTGACACCCTCCCTGGCCTTTGTAGATACTGGGCACAAATGTAGATCACATACTTGTGGGCAAACACTCTTGCACATAAATAAAAATAATGAAATTTTAACAACAACAAAATATGCTCAAATTTACTCTGGAAGGCTGGGTGTGGTAGCTCACACATGTAATCTTAGCACCTGAGAGGCAGAGGCGGAAGGACTGTCTCGAATTTGAGGTTAGGCTGGGTTATGTAGCGAGTTCTAGGCCAGGCAGAGCTACATAGGGAGAACTTACCTAAAAAACAAGCAAACAAAACCCTACCCCCCAAAACTAAAACAAACTCACTCTGAAAGAAAAAATGAGGTATTCTTGCCTTCCAGCTGGTGTTGAACAATTTCCTTCCAACTGAATCAGACCCTCTTGAGGGAGAGAAGCTCACTGGGTTTTTAAGGTTTGGGGAGCCCAGAATGCTGTGCAGGAAGCTGCAGGGATGATGCCTTCCTGAGCCTGGTGTAGGTTTTCCATGATGCAGCTTCAAGTTACTTGTAAGTAATCCTAATAAACACCTGGTTCACCCACTCGACTTGGGGGAAGTGACTCTGGTTTGCCACCAAAACTTTATCTGGAGTGAACAGGCATCTGTTCATTTCTCTCCATGAAATGCCACGAAGCAGATGGGCAGACTCCGTGGACTGGTGAGACTGTGGACAGTGGACTCCCAGCAGCAGCAGTGCTCGGCTCAGGCTGGTCCAGGCTCAAGACAGAAGCTGGGCAAATTTCCAAGACTAGCATGTCTGCTGTGACTTAGCATCCTTGCTCCTAGAAACCTGTTGTGCAGACACCTGAGCTTGGACCATGTGATGTACACAGTTACCACTGCTGCCACCTTTCAGAACTGTGACTTGGGGCCGGGACTGTGAACGGAAGGCCACACTATGTGTCTGTAAGAAAGGGTGGGAGCTCTGTGTGCTGACGAGGGGAGGTCCCAGCTGCACAATGAAGCGACAGAGGCAGAGAGAGAGGAGTAGAGGGAAGCAGGGCTGGGCAGGTGGTGTAGAGGTGTTCCTCGAGTCTGCAATCCCTTTCCGACTCTAGGAGACACAGTCTAGACATGTCTATGAGATCAGAACCTGAACACTTGGAACTCATATGTCCAAGGTGGACCCCAAGACTCAAGAGGCTGAGTGACTTGAGAATTCTGTTATTCCAGGGCAGACTCTCCCCAGTGAAGCTCGGGGCCGAGGTCTTCCAGACTCTGGGCAGCGTGGCCTCCCTGCTCACTGTCAGCCAGCGGCCATCTGCTCTTTGCCTGCCACTGTTGCGGGTTCTCTGCTGGCCCATTGCTGGGTTTGCCTGTTAGGGCACAAGGTCCTGTTCTTGCTTGAAACTCTGGGCTCCCAGGAAGGGCTCACATGGGACCCCTGCCCTTCTGAAGGAGCACTGGGAGTCTTCTCGACCCGTTTGTACTTTCTGGTTTACCCCAACAACACCGCGCTGGGGCCTCCTGGCATTCCACTTCCCCGTGGGGTCCCCGGACATGGGTCCCCCGCTGGGGCTCGGCACAGCAGGAGTCTGAGAATGTCTTAAGCTTGGATGAAGGGCACCCCTTACCTGTCGCTCGGGTTTGTGTGGCTCCATCAGCTTCACCACCTGGCCCTGCTGTACCAGAATGACCTGGGAGTCTCCGAGCCAGGCAACGTGCAGGGTCGCTCCTGTGATGAATGCACACACACCTGTGGTGCCGCTCTGCAGTCGCTGCAGGGAGAGGAGGAGAGCCATGGAGAGGGAGGACTGCGGAGGAGGGCGGTCCTCCACAAAGGCACCCCACGGGCCCGCCCCGTACTCAGGCTCATTTTCATGCTGTATGGAGAGAACGTGTGCCACAGCACCCCCTTCAGACCCAACGTGGAACTGGCAGGACGGTCTGCGGAGGCTGGAAGCAGACCACTGATACTGAAAACGGGCATGGAAGGGTGGGGTGGGCAGGGCCACAGAGAGCAGGACGATTTAGGTATGACCAATACTGAGGCAGGGCTTCATGAGTGTACACGTAAGTCACAGCTTCTTCAGCTGCATACTGTAAACAAATACAGCATATGCTCGAATTACATCTCAGCAAATCTGTATGAACGGACAGAAGGGCTGAGGTGCAGACCAGTGGGAGACCACTTGTGCTATCCACGCGAGGCCCTTAAGTCTGACCCTGACCGAGAAGGAGGCAAGGGAAGGGAACTGAGCACCTGCCTAGGAAACTTCGTCCTCTGTTCTGAGGGGTAACCCTAATCCCGGTGGCCTGCTGGGTGTGACGGAGGCCACTAGGCTGCCCTTAGAGTTTCAGGTGTTCCACAGCTTTCTGTTGAGAAATGGAATTCAGTTCTGCTGTATTCCACTAAGGTCTTTGGGCCGGTGTATGATGACTGAGAATCTCTCTCTCCAGTGTTCTGTTATTCCAGGGTGGCCTCTACCAGTGAAGCTCGGGGCCAAGGTCTCCCAGACTCTGGGCATCGTGACCTCCTTGCTCACTGTCAGCCAGCGGCCATCTGCTCTTTGCCTGCCACTGTTGTGGGGTTCTGGGCTGGCCTGAGCACAGGCCCTGAAGGCCCATTTCTAGGGTTGGTTTCTTAAGCATCTAAAGCATCAGTATCTCAATGCCACAGCATTAGACCCTGTCTTCACTGCTGCTGGGAGGGCCCAGTGAGGTCGGCTTTAGCCACAGAGGAGAGGCTCATGGTCTTTTTTCATAAACAAGGGCCTCATGCCTACACATAGTTGTCACTCCAAGAAGAGAAGTTCCCAGCGGCTCCCAGCAGCCCGCTGAGACCTGGCTGAACAAGGGGCATGGGACACTTTGTTAATCATGCTTTCTATTTTCTTTTTGGTTGTTTTGTTTTTTTTGATGAATTGACATCTGGGACCTTGTTGATTCTGGTGAGACCAGCACTCCCAGAGCTGTTGAACTTTTAGTGATACAAACCCAAGCTCTGTTAGTATTACCTTTCACAGGCTCACCAGCCAGTCTGGAGCCCATGCCTGCAAAGCTGCCTGGTTCACCTACAGGGCCTACGTTCTCCTGGCACTGGCTAGCTGGGGGCTGTACCAAAGCTCAGACTAGCATGGGTAATTCAGAGTACCTAAAACTGAGTTTGCTGGGATTCAGATTCCTGGGAAGCCAGGCTTGCCTCTCTGCCCTGTGACTTCTGCTCACGGAGCTGTAAATGATCTGCCATTCTACCGCCCTCAGTGGAAGGAACCAGCCTGGGTCTTAAGTCAGGTAGCCTTTGCCGGGTTGGCAGACCATGTCTATGCTGTAGAGATCCAGCATGGCGGCCCAGGAGTGCTGTGGTTCGCAGGTCTCAGGTCTCCATGTGCTATAACTTAATTTCCACTATGAGGCACGAAGAGGGCCAAAGCATCAGCTGTAGTGCTGGGGAAGATGACTTTGCTGGGGTGAGCTCTGGGAGGTGACTGCGGCTAGACGAGGAATGGGTAGGGTACAGGGTAGAGCTATCTCCTCATAGTTAGGCCCTGGTGGCTTTGGGAGACAAAGGGAGACCAGAGATACATATATATCCATACACATGCACATGCACATTTGTACACACACACACACACACACACACACACACACACACACACACACACACACTATTTTTTCCCCATTTCTTGCTCTGAGCTACCATGACACACTACTAGCAAGGCCATTATCAAGAAGGCCATGTACCTTGCATGTGCCAAACTGAATCAAAATCAACCGTCTTTATAAAGTGATCCAACCTCAATTAGTTTGTTATGGTGATAAAAAACAAGACTAGTACAACAGGAAGCTTAGTGCTGCCTCCATTCAAATGAAAACTGAGCCCCAAACCTGAAGGAATGAAATAGCATGACTTCCAGCTGTGCTTAGTGAGACCCTTCCTTCCTGAACCACCAGTCACTTTCATTTTCCTTCCTTCATGGAGACCAGAACTCTCTGATGTTAATAGCTACCGTTCTGCAAACAGCACTTTAGACTCAGCTCCCCGTTCTCACCTCTCGCTTGGCTTTCCGGAGAAACATCTCGTCAGTGTGCCGGAAGGCTTCTTTGAGGGCCGCTGCCGGGTCTGTGAGCAGCTCTGGCCGGTGGGAAGCATTGGCGTGCACGTGGACAGAGGCATACCTTGCAGCATCCACTCCTCCATGACCGTCAAACACAGCGAAGTAGGCGCGGTCCACAGAGTCCTGGTGGGACACAGTGGGAGTCGGGCCCTAGCCGGCTGCCCTCACGGGGAGGGCGTTCTCCAGGCAGTAGCTAGGGCAGCGCTATGGTTGCAGAGTTCGCCCACACTTTATTATTATGTTGGAAACCTAATCCCCACGGTGTGTGAGGAGATCTCTGGGAGGTAATTGGGATCAATCCACCGAGGGATGAATGGGCTATCAAGGAGTTTTTCTCCTTGGGAAACTTGTTCTATCTTGCTATGTGACATCCTTCACTGCTTTGGTGTTCTGCAGAGTTTCCCATCGGCATGAAGGCCCTCTTCAGATGCAGCCCATGACACAAAGCCTCTCAGTCTCCAGAGCAGTAAGAAATACATTTTTTATAAATGACCTAGCCTCAGGCAACAAAACACACCCAAGACAAGTAGGGTCTGGAAGAGCTGGCATGGCCTTTACCATCAGACAAGTCAAACTGCTCAAGTACTACAAACAGGGAGGCTTAGGAAAGGTCAGCCCTCAGAGCCTCAGGCTCAACAGCTCTTCCAGGCTATTGCAGACAAAACCCAAGGTAGGATGCATCAGGAGGCATTCACTGTTAGAGACACAGCAATTCAAGTCTGAACCTAGCACCTGGCCTCTTTATATAAAAACACAGCCAACTGTTGGCTTTGTTTAGTCTTTGGCTGTGGAAAGGAATGTGCCCGGAAGCTTGGTGCCGTGAATTAGCGTCTCAGGCTCCGCAGGGTGGTGCTCTGAGAGGTGCCTAGCACTCAGCCCCAGGACAGCAACTTCTCGGTCTTTCCCCAGGCTCAGCTTTGGCCGGCAGCTCTCCCAGCACTCAGGGCTCCTGACCTTCTCATCAGCCCCGCCCTCATGCTCTACTGCCCGTTTCTGGGCTCCGCTGGGGCAACACTCACAGACAAGCCGAAGAGGTGGTTGAAAGTAGGAAGGGACACATGTCGATCCTCCATCTTGCGCCGTGTGTTCCGGATGGCATGGATAGAGACCAGCCACTGCCGCTGAGGGGCCTGGGCAGTCAACGGCACCTGCTTCTGCCACTGGCTACATACTTCCCAAAGGCAGTTAAAGAAGCTCCGTGCCAGGCCTTTGGCATCAAGCACTGGTGGGCATGATGGAGAAATTGTTAACCAAAAAGCAAAACCATGCAGTCGGGGCTTAGCTCCTTCCCTTACCCCTTCCCTGCCATGTCCTCTCGGTTTAAATAGCCCCACTCGAGCCCTCAAGGGCCCCGCCTCACCAACCAGGGCAAGCTCAGCACACTAACCTATAAACTAGGCAAGAAAGTCTGTCGCTGCTGACAAAAAAATGTCTGGGGGCTGCCCACTAATTAGGAATACTTTGCGTCCAATGACAGAGGCATAAGTGAATTCTGCCTGCACCGATTAAAAATTGAGCTATGGTTAAAAAGATTTCTGCCGGGCAGTGGTAGCACACACACCTTTAATCCCAGCACTCGGGAGGCAGAGGCAAGCGGATCTCTGTGAGTTCGAGGCCAGCCTGGTCTACAGAGTGAGTTCCAGGACAGGCACCAAAACTACACAGAGAAACCCTGTCTCAAAAAAAACCAAAAAAAAAAAAAAAAAAAAAAAAAAAAAAAAAGAAAAAGAAAGAAAAGAAAGAAAAAAGATTTCCACACCTAAACACACAACTATCCCCTCAGCCAGCAACTGTACTCTTGGGCATGAATCCCAGAAAAATGAGGGCTGTTCCCACGAGAACAGTGCATGAATCACACTAGCTTCATCTGTGATAGCACAAACCTGTCATCTGTCCAGATTCCCTCCAACTACAAATGACTCGGCAGCTAGACCCTGGGTGAGGGTTCCCTGAGCAGAACTCAGGGAAGCGCTGACAGGTGGCCCAGACAGGTCAGTCCCCGGAGAACCACACCAAATGGAAGATGCCATTCCCCAGATGTCAGGCTTTTTTGAAATGACATCACTGAAATGGAGAAAACCAGTCACTGCCAGGAGTTAGGGACTGGGTATATAGCAGGAGAGGTGAATTGGGGGGCCTGTAGAAGGATCGTTGTGATACAGAAACTGTCGTGTGTCTGACCGTGTTCAGATCCTGTGTGTGATAAACTATTACAGTTTTGTATGCTATTACCAGGAGGAAACTGGGTCATGTGCAGTTGGGATAGCTCTGCATTGTTTCCCATAATTATTTGCATGTGTACCTATGATTATTTCAAAACGAAGTTCATTTAAAGGATGGGGCAGAACAGAACAACTCCCCACACCAACCCAAGTCCTAAACCAACCAAGCAAGCAAAATCCCAGTTAGGGCTGGGCTGGAGCCTGGTGACGGAGCCTCTGCTTAGCCCACCTGCTTGAGTTAGGTCCACAGCACCACATACAAGAAACTACATGGCAGAACAGACAGACACTACAAAGTTTACGAGAATGTGAAACTATGATACGATTTTAAATTGAGAACGACAGAAAATGACATATATAGTTATTCACAAGTACATGAAAAAAATCACTTTTGTTCCAGGAAAAAAATGGGCAGAAATGCTCTCTGTAAAACCAAGGCACAGGCAGTAGGACCCCAGGAGCGACACTTGTGGGCCCCCCAACTCCCCATATGTACATGGTTTCACACTTTTCCAGTTCCCCATTACAAGTGCTTGCCCCATGTGGCCTTCCCTCTGTTCCTTCAGCCAGTGGGGCTCAAGTCACGCTCGAGTGCTGGACCTGGTAATGTGCTGTGCAGAGCTGAACTCAGATTTAGACAGAAAAAGCCCCACAAAGCCTAGCTTCTAGGGAGAGACCACCAAGGATCAAGTTCAAAGGAGACTCCAGGGGCTAAGTTCCGGGCCTCACTTCATCTCAATGCATAAAGCCCTCTCGCCTGTCTGGGTGCGTGCGGCAGGCAGGCATACGTGAGTCAGAGCCATCGTCCAAGAGGGCAGCCCAAGGTCAGGGAACTGAGAACCACAGAGTTCAAACATCAAAGCCACACCAGAGGGACAAGAACTGGCAGAAGTGTGGCTAGGAAGAAAAAGGAAGGCGTGGAAGGAAGCCAGAGGGAGCCACAGAAGAAAAGCCATGAGCAAGGAGAAGGATAAAGCCACCCAGAATCCTCTATCAAGGCGGGGGCAGGAAATCTTCAGCCTGCTGCGCATCACGTCCAGGGCAGTGGGCCACTCAAGCATCCCAGACAGCTGTGGAGTGGCAGGCTCAGGAGCTGGGGAGCTGACTGTATTAGGCCCAACCTAGGGACCACAGCTCTAGTGTGACCCAGAGCAACCTCCTGATGAACTCGTGTTCCTAGTCCAGCCTGTCTCTAACCACATCTCTCCCTAGGTCTTTCATTCTCTCTTCTGTAGAAAGACAGACTCACAAAACTGCCTTGGGTGCTGCTGTGGTCTCTTTGCTCTTGGAAACTGCTGGTATTTAGGAAGCTGTGAGCATCCCAGGGCCTCTAGGCCTGGGCTGCCTTCTTTTTAGTCTTAGGTTACACTGCTATTTCCAGCAATAGGTTGAGACTTGAATTTTGCTCATGCAAAGAAAGGGCAATTAAAACCGAGGAGGCAAGGCCCGCAGGAATGCCCAGCCTCAGGCTCTTGGAGCCCTATCCTGACTTCTGGCCAAGGCTACAGCCCTGACTTCAGGAACTGCCTGGGAGGTCTGGCTTCACAACAATCACAGGGAAGCTGCTGGCAGGTGGGCAGAGATGCTGAGGTCACATCTGCCTGTGGACAGCCTCACAGAACGTGCTGATACAGCTGGGCAGGAGCAACTTAGAAACTACAGACTCGCCACAGGCCCTCAACTTCACAAGCCTAGGCCTGCATGGCAGCTCTGGGACAGACAGGGAGGGCAGGGCAGACTCCTCCATCTCCACAGGCCCTGGTGAAGCCTGGCTCGTCAGCTGTAATTCTCCTTCCTACCAGCAGGTGATGCTGTTTCCCGTCTAGAGAGGTAAGGTGGGGGTGCTTCCTTTGTGGGGCCCTGTGGCAGTGTCACCAGGCTGGAAGCCCGCTGGCTTTACAGAGAACAATGGCCGTTGTCACTGTGGATAGATGTCTCCCAGGCAAGGGGCAAGGCCATGCTGGGATGAAGGCTGGCAGGGAGTTGTGGAGGGGCCAGGAAAAGGGTGGGGAGGGTGGCTGGTAGGCATAATTCCTGGAGGCCGTATCTCTTTTTCTTTTCTCCTGTTGTGTTCTGTGTCCTTCCTTCTACACATGCCCTGATGCCGAGCTTAAAGCACACAGAAGCGGCAGCGAAGGAGAACCTGCCTTCTGCCTTCTGCAGCCTGGAACACACCGCCCCAGCCTGTGTGGTCCACTCCTGCAGCGGCCACGTCCTTCCTGCCACCTCCGACCTCACAACCACCAAACGCCTTGCTAAAAGACTGGGAAAGACAGCCCTGCAGATGAGTGCCCTGAAGCCTCTGGGCACGCACTCCCAGCTCCTGGGTCCCTCTGGTTGTGGTGGACCACTGTAGGGCCCAGCCCACAGGCGGCTGCTGCTCTGGCAGCGGCCACGTTAGCCTCTACCTTTGCCACCTCATGGAGATGGGGCCACGGACTGCTGACATCCAATGGTCCCAACTAAGTTAGTCAAGGCAGGGACCTAGGCAACAGCGGCTCCCCTCCATGGGCAGACATGCCACACTGCTGAGGGCCTCATGCCAGCTGAGGGGAGCAAGCACAGGTGAGGCTGGCTGTGTGCTGTGAGCCAACACCTTGGGTTCACGTGTAAAGCAGGACAAGCGTCATTCATTCCCAAGGGCTCTGAAGCATAGAGAGAGAAGATGCAGGCAGTGCCTGGTCACGACCGGGTGTCTCCCTGGCTGGCTCTGACCTGGGCGCTGGCCCGTCCAGGTTTCCTCCCGCCATGTCATGTTTCCTTTGTACTCTGACCCTGCTGTCAAGGGCACCGACCGTTAGTGTCAACCTGAGTCTATCACTTGCTAACCAGTCTCAGAGACATATGAGAGGAACTCACAGGTCACAAGGGCTTTCTCTTCCTCCTCTTCCTCTTCCTCCTCCTCTTCCTCTTGTTCAGGCAACTTCTTGAATTCGGAAAGGTCTGTTTGTAGTAGCTGGGAAATGGCCTTGTGGGTCACAGCTGCAGCAAAGGGTGGGGGCGCATTCCTGGGGAGAAGACACGAGAGGAAGGCTGAGCAGCTCCCAGCTGAAGGGCAGGCCTGCATCCGCCACCTCCAGACGGACTTATGCCGCCACCCTTCCTGTGGTCATTACAGGTGACCTCTGCCTCCAAGGGCCTGGAATGCATGTCCACACAACACCAGGGGCACACCATTTGACAGGATCTGCTGGAAGGTATCCTTGAGGCATGTGAACCTCAGTGCCCAGGAATCTGCCCTGGTTCTCAAGCTGGAGACCCTGGGACCAGGGCATGTTACGAGCTAAACTGTATCCCCCAATTCAGATGCTGAAGGCTGAACATGTATTGCCTCAGGTGGGATCATTCTTCCAAGGAGGTTCACTGAGGATAGCACGAGTGAAGATGAGATTATGGTAGAGTGGGATGGGTCCCTGCTTCGGTATGACTGGCTTCTTTTGTGAAGAGGGAAATACAGATACAGATACACCCATGAGGAGAAAGCCACGTAGCTATAGGACAGGGGTCTGGGGATTCTGGACCTACACACCAAGGAATGCCCATGATTATCTGCAGACCACCAGGAGGGCTCAGCCAGGCTGACACTCTCACCTCCATTTGGCCTCCATCCTGTGAGACTATGGTGTCTGGTCTGTGTGCTTTGGGGTGACAGCCCCAGGAGACTGCTCCTGGGAGTGGGTCCCAGGTGATGCCTTGGGACAGGTGACCCTTGGGACAGGTGACCCATGCTGCCCCATGCTCTTACAGCTCAGGGTCTCTGGGCTGCTGGGGGCGGGTCAGGCTACAGTCACAGGGAACTCTGGTCTGTTCTGAGGAGAGACGTGATAGTGTCAGACTGACTTCTTAGATCTCTTTGAGCCCATGGAGGATGGGCTGAACGATGGATGCTGGTGACAACGGCCTAGAGAGGCCAAGGCCTAAGGGCTGGGCAGGGCCTTGGTGACAGAGAGGCAGAGGGGAACAGTGCTGGGCAGGGCCTTGGTGACAGAGAGAGGCAGAGGGGAACAGCGCTGGGCAGGGCCTTGGTGACAGAGAGGCAGAGGGGAACAGCGCTGGGAGCTATCAAGAGAGGGTCAGAGGAAAGAACAGAGAATCCAAGTATCTGATGTGAGCTGTGAGTGGCTGGGCGGAGGGGGTGGGGGAGCCCCACCAGGAGCCCAGCTGGGACAGGGAGCCAGGTTCTGTTCCCACAGGTTCTGCAGAGTTAGGAGCCCGAGGAGCGTGGGAACACGGGTTGGCAGGAGCTAGAGCCCAGGAGGAATGAGGGCTGGGAGGCCCAGCTCCAGGAAGAGTTGGTGGAGAGGGAGTTAGGAAATAAGGGTCCTCCTTGGGACCACAGGAGAAAGGTTCTGAGGAACAAAAGAATCAAGAGCATAGGACAGTGCCCAGGAACATCACCTCATGCTGACGGCGGTCCGGAGAGGAAATGTCAGTTTCCTGTTGGGGCCTTGGGCAGGCAGCAGTGCAAAATGGGACACGGGACCAAAGAGGAGAGGCGCCTGGTGAAGAGAAGCCTGCTGTAGCCAGGGCAGGGAAGACGGCAGGCTGAGGACGCGCCTCTCCATGGCTGCTCTGCCCTCCACAGGGCTCTGAGCCTTGGGGATCCTGTTTAACACAGAAGCCCCGAGTCTCTGGCAGAGGGGTCAGTCTTCCCGGGGCCTCAGAAGCTTCTAGGATGCACCTCGATCCTCAACCTGCCTCCATGTCTAGTGGGGGATTCCCGAAGCTAGACTATGTGCTCTAGCTCAGTGTGCCTATTCCAAAGGGCATCTGGCTGAGTCTTCATGGCTGACAGTCTGGCTTGTAAAACTTCTTTAATTAAAAAAAAATTGAGATAGGGTTTCATTTTGTAGCTCAGGCTGGCCTTGAAATAGCCATATAGCCCAGGCTGGCCTCAAAGTGGTGATCTTCATTACTTCAGCTGGAATTATAGTTGTGAACCACTATGCCTGGCTTTTGTGTGTGTATGCACATGTGTGTAAGTGTGTGTGCATGTTCCTGCAGAGGCTAGAAATAGCAGATGTCTTACTCTGTCACTCTGTTGGATTCCCTTGAGACAGGGTCTCTCACTGAACCTAAAAGCCACTGAGCTCCTGGGCTCTGCCTGTCTCTATCCCCTAACACTGGGATTACAGGTGCATGCAAACACGTCCAGCTTTTATGTGGTTCCTGGGGATCTGAATGTAGGGTTTCATGCACAACACTCCTACCCACTGAACCATCCATCTCCCCAGCCCCTTTATTGCCCTTTAAAACAAACAAACAAACAAACAAAACCAACCACAGTATCTCACGTAGTCCAGGCTGGCCTCAAGCTTGCTATGTAACCAAGGCTGACCTTGAACTCCTAATTCTGCTACCTCTGCCTCTTCAGATGGAGTGCTAGGGTTACAGTCATGCACCAACCATGGCAGGCTGACATTTCAGCTTTGATGAGAACATCGACCTTCTAAAGGCCTGGCTGTTGAGTCCTGTCCTAAGGGTACTGGCTGTCGACTGATGGCCTTTAGTTTCAGAGAACTGAGGACTGAACCTGGAGACCCTGCAGGCTCGGCAAAAGTCGGTCACAGCTTTCCTTTTACTTTGTGAGTCAAGACCTCACCCAGGCCTTCAGCTGTGCCCTGTGTCCTAGGCAGGCCGTCAATCCTCCTGCACTGGGCAGCACAAAGGATTGGACAGCACAAATGATTGCCAGGCTCTGCCCCCGACAGCCTTTGGAGCTGCACAGTGAGCTGAATTTTTCAGAACAGAGAGTGACTCAGGGGAGGCCTGTGGACGAGCCTTTGAGAAAACAACTAGCCGCACTGGGTGCAGCCCGGAGGAAAAGCCCTGGCCTGGCTCGCTGAGACCCTGAGCTGCATCTCCATCCTCTCTCGCCACACTTCCCACCCCAATAAAGAAGAGTACATCTGGGAGGAAGCCAAGACATGAGAACAAGGTCCCCGTTTGAGGCATTTCCTGCCAGGCACTGGACTTTCCTGTAGAGGCAGGGAGAAGGTACCCGCTCATCTGGCGCTGGTGAGGTCATGCTGAAGCTTCCTGCTCACTGCCTGCTGCATTTGTTGGGGGCAGGGAGGCAGCTTCCAGCCATGGGGACACAGACAATGCCTGGCCTCTGGCCACCAGCACTTCCTTCCCATCCCAGGGTCCACCCATGGATGTGTTCTGGAGGCCTCAGCCCTGCCGCCACACCACAAATGTCAGCCTGACTCTGGTCCTGGGAGTGGAGCTCTTCAACTAGGCCAGAGGACACTGTGCCTAGGAAATGGCTACCTCAAGGGTTACCAGGAGCTACAACAGGACGGGATGAAAACCACATCTAGATAACCACAGTGTGAGTTTTATATTGCTCAGGGACCTAGAGATGTGACAATGAAATCACAATAAACGGAGAAGAAAGGAAAAAGAGTGTGCAAAGCCCAGAGGTCAGAGATATGACTTCTGGATGGTCTCAGAGGAACACCATTTAAAATCCGAAGAAAGAGACAATGGATCACCGTATTTTATGCCCACAACTCTAAACTGGCTGTGGGAACATGAGCAAGGCAAGAGGGTCCAAAGTAACTGTGTGCACACGGGTAAATGTGAATGCCGGGGACCGCTGCAAATAACCAGTGCAGGTTATACACGAGGCTCACACCACAGGTAACGGCGACACACACCCATGTCCACACATAAGAGAGAACGTTAGAAAAGAACAAAACAAACCCATTTGGAGGGCTGGAAGCCAGACTATAGCTGTATACTATTTTTTTTTCTTTTGTGAGACAGGGTTTCTCTGTGTAACAACTCTGGCTGTCCTGGAACTCGCTCTGTAGACCAGGCTGGCCTCGAACTCACAGAGATCCGCCTGCCTCTGCCTCCCAAGTGCTGGGTTAAAGGTGTGCACCACCACCAGCCCACTGCACTAAATTTTTACGGCACACTTATGGTTTGTTTGTTGATGCACAGACAGGGCCTCAGCAGGTCCCTGGGGCTCTGTGCCACCCCATCCTTCTTCTTTTTTTAAACTAAAAATAATTTTTTTTTACTTTGAAAACTTTTAGAAATTTTACTGTTAAACTTGCATGCAAATAAAAACATCCCACATCAAAACTAACTTGACTCAATGAAAAGTTAAAATAGGCATTCAAAATGGAAGCTATGGAGCAACACATTAAATATTATACTTTCAGTATCAACTATATTTTGTGTGCTTACCCATTACTAAAACAAACAACAACAAAAATCCACGACAGAATTAGAACTGGAAGGACAATTCGCTCTTCATCTTCTTTCATAATTAGTGACCATATTCAGTCCTTCCTCATCCCCCAATGATTAGCATTTCTTGTTCTTTCTCTTTCGTTTTGTGGAAGGGCGGCCTCTAACCTACTATCTAATATGACTAGTATCCTTCAAGGAAGGGGCCCAAAAGAAAACTGGGGAGCTAGCTCAGTCGGCAAAGGGCTCCCTTCGCAAGCACGAAGCCACGCAATTAGATCCCCCAAAAGCCACGTAAAAATTGGAGTGTACGTGTGCACACCTGCAATCCCAGGGATGGTGAGATGGGAGGCAGAGACACGGGCATCCCTGGAGATTTGAGGGCCACCTCGCCTGGCCTGCATGGTGAAGGTCTAGGCCAGTGAGACTGTTTCAAACAAAAGGCGGACCGATGGACTGATACCCACGATTGTCCTCTGCTCTCCACATGTACGCTGTACATACCCACACAATGAAATTTAAAAAAGTGAGGTCACACAGACAGGGAGAATGCCATGTGATAATAAAGGCAATTTACCAGAGGTGAGTCTAAAAGCCAAGGAGCACTAAGCAGTGGCCACCAGAGAGTCCTAGAACAATCTCGCCACAGCCTCCAAGACAGCACGGCCTTGTTCGATTTTGGATCTCTGGCCCTTGAACCTGTCAAGGACAGACTTCTGTTCTCACTGCCTCGACTGTAACACTTCCATGCTACAGCCACACGACATCTACACCCTCATCTCAAAGTTGCACTTTCTGTTACTTCAATACTTTTAACCATGAGTTGAATACATTAAATGGAAAAATGTCTGGTCTGGAGAGATGGCTCAGTGGTTAAGAGCACTTGCTGTTCTTGTAAAGGGTTCTGTTCCCAGCACCTACACTGGCGTTCACAACCATCTGTAGGCAGGGATGTGGTGCACATCCATATATACAGGCAAAACACTCATGCACAAAAGAAAAAAAAAAAAACAACTGCAGAAATAAGAAGCAGGTAACTTTAAATAGGTGCACTATTCCGAGTAACTTGGTCATGTGCTTGTCTTACGGGGAACAGTAACCTTGTCTGTCCAGTGCACCTATCCATCAGTCACTTAGCAGCTGTCTTAGTACCACAGTGTTCAAAAGGCTCTTATTCTACTTAGCAACAGCTGCAAAGTCCAGGAGTAGTGATGCTGCACTCTGACAGTGAAGAGAAACCACAGAGAATGGTTTCCACTTGTCTTTAAATAAGATAGTGGATGCTCTTGACCTAATCCCCAGACATGCTGAGCCTGCTGAGATCTATGCTGAAGGAGTCTCCTGTCTGCAAAACTGAGAGACAAGAAGCCGGAGGAAAAGGCCCAGTAACCGGGGCTCTCACTCTGCACTTCAGGCTCTCCTGGAATGCACCCCACAGATAAGGGGACCATGCCACTCTAAGGCTTGGGTAGGTCAAGGTCAGCACCTGGCAGACGATGTTGCACCCTGCTGAGGTGGCCAGGCCTACCTGCTGCCCAGGAAGCTCACTGCCAGCTCAGCCAGCTCCGCCTCCACCTCTTCCTGGCTCAGTACTGCCCCTGGGACCTTCCATGGCAAAGGGCTCTCTGGGCTCAGTGGGGCTGGGAAGTCTTGGAGGAGGGTGTCCAGGAAGCCTGGGAGCTCGCTGTCACAGGCCATCTGGCTGCTGTTCTGTAGGGCTCCAGAGGCCATGCCCAGTGCATCCCGGGGACTTGCAGTGATGTTGGGGTGAGATGGTCTCCAGTCAGTCTTCACTCTGGGGAGAGATGTCAGAGTTAGAATACCACAGGGTGACAGTTTCTGTGTGATGTGGGGTACCCTGCTTTGTCTCTTTCACCAGCAAGCAAGGTGAGGCAGGTACCTCAACAAGCCCTGGGCCTCATGGTCCAGGGAACACAGCTAATGGAGTGGTAATCCCATTTAGTATCCGGACATGGGTTCAAGCGGAGAAACATGCATGGCCAGAGACTAGCCTTAGACGACAGGATCAGAAGTAGGCCACATCTCAAAGAAGTGACAGAGGAAATGCATGTTGCCTGCAGAGTGGCGGGTATGGTCAGAGGCAAGCAGGACAGGGACACCAGGACTGGGTCATCAAAATAGGTAAAGAGTTTAACCGGATCTCAGGAGGCCAGGAGCCAGCAGGGTCCAGGGAAGAAGTGACGCCAGCATGTCCATAATTGCCCAGCTAGTAGAAAGGGACACATGCCAGGCTGTAGAGACGGTGGGAAACAGAACCGCCAACACACAGGGGCTGTCGGTGCAGAGTTTCTTGGGAGACAGAGCAAACTAGGAGCCAGACAGGCTCCTCCCCAGGTACCTCTGGGGCCGCCTGCCAGGGACGAGGGGCTTCTGGGACATGGTCAGGTCTGTTCACTGCTCTCTAGCAGGAAATGTGAGTCAAGGGCTTTGAACATCCCAGCTGGGCACATGAGTTCCAGCCCCTTCTCACATCCTTAAGGACACTGAGGGCTCTGTAGCTGCCAGGCCCTGGGTGTGGCCCCAAGCTCTGCAAAGCCAGGCTAAATCCCCATTTCCCCAGGATCTGGAGAAGGTGGTCCCCTGCCCAGGGTCTCAGGATAAGGACAGGGCTTGGAGGAATCCCCGCCTGAGCATCAAGCTGTCACTGCCCACACCAGCCCTTTCACACCTGAGGTACACAAAATGCCCAAGACTCTTCACGTCCATAGCTGTACCCTGCCCTCTTCCCTGGGGTGGGATTTTAGCTCTCATGTGGCTCAGAGCCACCTCCGGCATGGCCAACCAGTCCCTCTGTACTCAGTGTCCAAGTCTTGCAGGGCACCGTCACCCCTTTAGATAGCCGATCACACAAACAGACTCCTATCTTCGTTTACAATCATCCAGCCTCAAATAATACTTGAGTGTCTCTTGCTTACATCTTGCTTTTGGTTCCTTTGTGGTGCTGGGAACTGAGCGGAGCCACACATCAACCCCCTGCCTTTCTTTCATGATCCCTGTGATGCGCTTTGGTCCTCCCTCCCCCGGCTCCCCTTGGTGCTGGAGCAAAGCCCTACTTCCCATCACACCGGGCAGATAACCTCCCTGCCAGCATCTGCTCACACAGGCCCCTCTACTTCCCATCACACCGGGCAGATAACCTCCCTGCCAGCATCTGCTCACACAGGCCCCTCTGCAGCCACTGCTTTTGGTCAGGTACACCCCAGGCCCAGTGGGACTGTCCACTCCCTTTAGCCCCCCAAGGATGTGGCACCTTTGGGGGCTCGACTTAATATTCTGGCTTAGGAACTTTCAGTAGGAAACAACCCGGTGTGCTGCATCAGAGGAAACAAACGGCGATCTTCATGGTGATAAAATGGGTTGTAAGACTCTGAGCACCCCAAGTTCTAAAATGGACTGTAAGACTCTGAGCACCCCAAGTTCTAAAATGGACTGTAAGACTCTGAGCACCCCAAGTTCTAAAATGGGTTGTAAGACTCTGGGCACCCCAAGACTGAGTACCCCAAGACTCTGAGCACCCCAAGTTCTAGGCAGAACCTAGAGAGCAGCTTCACAGTCCAACTCCTTTGAAGGCCTTTCAGATTCTAACCACTAAAGGGACCAGGCAGAAAGACAGGCGAGACTCCTAGAACCATCAGTCTTGGAATGACCACAGACGGTGTCTCCACACTTTGCTGGGAGGGAGGAGGGTTGAGGCATGAAAGAGGGATGAGGAAAGTCCAAAGAGCAGAGGGAACTCAAAGGGACAGCAAAGGGCGTCCTCACTTACAACAGTTTCTAGTACAAAAAGACTAGAAAACACAAAGAGGGGATGGAGATGCATCTCAGCATAGACTGCTAGCCTGACAGGCACAAGGCCCTGGGTTCAATCCCCAGCACCACACCTGTGACCCTGCACTTGAGAGGTAGGGCCACGAGGATCAGAAGTTCAAGACCATCCTGGGCTCCATCCTGGGAAACTAAACAAAACACAAAAAGAGAAGTCGATGTGGGAGGGTCCCGATATCATGTTAATCAAAATAGTATTTAGGGTACAAAGCAAAGGTGTGGTGAAAAGCTAATACTGTCAACTTAACAGGATCTAGAATTACTGAAGAGACAAGTCCTGTCTGTTTGCGATTCCCTAGGTGAGAAGGTCAACTATAAGTGTGGGTGGCACCATTCTATCAGCTGGGATCCTACACTAAATAAATGAAGCACACTAGCGGAGCCCAGCATCCGTCTCTTATTCCCTCACTGTGGACACAATGTGACCAGCTCCCTCTTCAAGGTTATGTTGCCATCAAGGACTGCATTCCTTGAAAACCCCTCATTCCTGAAGTCCCTTTATAAAGTATTCTTTTGCAACAAGAAAAGTACAAGTGATAAGAAAGTAAAACACAACACCTCTTTCTTTTTTCAGAGGTGGAATCAAGAGCGAATCTGTTTTTAAAAAGATACACAAAGAAGCTACAGGCTGGTGGTGGCGCATGGCTGCAAGCCCAGCATTCAGGAGGCAGAGGCAAGAGAGAGAGCTGCCACAAGTCTGAGGCCATTCTGTCTACACAGCAATGTCCAAGGGAGGCCAGGCTACAGAGACCCTGTGTCAAAAACCAAACAGCCTCCACCACCGGAAGAGGCAGGATCCTGCACCGGTCTACAGCAGCCAGCTTGGGCTCCTCCACCAGCAGAGCATGACTAAGTAGAACAGTTCAGTTTAAGGGAATGAGAGATGACAGGCTTTCTGCGGCCACTCGCAAGCAGAGGGACTTGGAGATCATGTAGCAGAAGCAGAAAAAGGCCAATGACCAGGAGGCCCCCACGAGGCTCGGTTCACCTTTCCTGTGCTGTGTGTGTGGAGTCAGTCCCACCGTGCTCCCTTTCCTCCTGGAGTGCTCACAGGTTCCAGCACATTCCCTTGGTCTTGACTCTGCAGTGGGTCCTTTCTGTGTTTCCTTTCCTTCAGGTAGCCTCGCTCCCTCGTGGAGGTGAGGGGTTACCCTTTCCCAGTGTTTTTTATTCCTATGGGGCATACCCCAAAGTATTAAAAGTAGCTTTGTAAAAAACAAACAAAAATATAGATACAGTACTTTTTGTTGAAGGTTATATATATTACTAGAGTTAAAATTCACTGTCTACACTCACATTTATTTACAAGCTAATAAAATGTAGCCTGGGTTACAAAGAGCAAGCAGGTAAAAAGATGGAGTGTAAACAGAGCGGAGAGGAGAGATTCCGACAGGAATGAGACAGATACAGTGTAACCAAAGGTAAGCCAGAGGAATCAAGTGGGCCCTGAGCCGGGGCTGGAGACCGCAGCAGAGGCAGTAGGGAGTTTCACAGGCGGAACATGGAGACAAAGAGATGGCATCACCTTCTCAGAGGACCAGGCCAAATGTCATCAGTACCCCACCCACCAACTGCTCTAGTCTCCTAGTGTGCAGGGACAGAAGTGCGAATACTGCAAAGCTGTTCTCAAGCAAGTGACAAGCATCTGGATTATTCCATGCAATTCTACAGGACCTAAAGGTACCACAATTCTCCGGCAGTGGGAATGGGCTAACACACAATTCTGACTAGGATCAAAGTGAAAGGGCAGCACGCTCACACCCGAGTACACAGAAAGCCCCAGCTAGCAAAACCCTGCCCACGGCATCACCCTGCCTGCCACTTAGAAGGCTTCTGTCTAACCTTTGCCCTCAGACTGTTTCCTGCACCTGGAGCCTGTTTTCCTTGGAGTCTGGGCTCATCCTCTTGGCCCTGCAGCACTCTGGACCCAAGTCTTTAATGCACCTGGCTACACAGCTGCTCTCACTGCCCTGCGCTGTCTGCTCCAGGCTCGGGACCTGTTTGTCACAGGCCCCAAGGCTATCTGCACCATGCATGCTGAGTGGGCTCGGGTGGCAAGGCACACAGCGTGGCACCATGCGCATGCTCTTGTGCAAAGCTCTGCCTGCATCTGCTGGCTTACTCTCAGGGCCCGTCCTGATGGTCCACTTGCACTAGAAAGGCCCAGAGAAGTTCTGCCTGCTGTGGCCATTTCTGTATTGTGTGGCTTGGGCCACGGTGAAGAACCAGGCCACAGTTTTCCTTCCCGAGTCTAGCTGAGGCAAAGGGTAAGAGCAATTCCCTTCCTTGTTTTCCCTCTTTCTGACAAAATCCTAAATCTGATGCATGTCTTTCCAAGTTACATGAAACAACCAAGCTCTGGAAGCCCCAGACCCGAAGAGAAAGGTTCAGACAGCAGCAGGAAGGCGTGGCGAGGGGCAAGGCACCCAGGGGTACTGGGGGGGGGGGCAGTACTGGCTGGTGGTCGGCGCTGGACAAAGGAGTCTGGGGAGATGGGGTGGGGCAGAACACAAGTGCTGGGCCTGGTGTGGGGCTGCCTGACTCCAACGGTCTCACGGCAGCAAGGGCCCAGGATGAGAGGGACATGTGCATGAGTGTGTGTGAGTCACCAAGGGAGGGCCTGCAGGGAGGGTCAGGGGAAACCAAGATCCAGACGCCCATGGCTGCACGGCCTTGACTGGTTTGGCCAAATGTGACACCTGGCTGGTTCCTCCTGGTTCTGGGACTGGTGCTCCTCTTATACATATGAGCTGGCAGCTGCTCCTAAGGCCCTGAATTTGTGACCTCCCTGACTCAACCTCTCCAGTACTGGGGTCATAGGTATGTTATATCCCTAGCCTCAGGACTCATTTCTCTATTTGTAACTGACTGTTAAGAATAGCTTGGTGTAAATCCTTCTAGATCTTAACTAATCTTTTACTTCACACATGCAAGAGATTTTCTTTATACTTAAAAATGGTTATTATAAAAAGTGTGATAAATACACATTAAATAAATCATCACTTTATGGTGGTTCACGCCTAGAATCCCGGCACTTGGGGAACTGAAGCAGCAGAACTGCCACCAGGTTGGTGCCAGCCTGGGCTAATGAGTGAAACCTTGCCTCAAAAAAGAAAATCCAGCCAGGTGGCGATGTCGCACGCCTTTAATCCCAGCACTCGGGAGACACAGACAGGTGGATCTATGTGAATTCTGGGCCAGCCTGGTCTACAGAGTGAGTTCCAGGACAGCCAGGGCTACACAGAGAAACCCTGTCTAGAAAAACCAAACCAACACCTCCCCCCCCAAAAAAGAACCAACCAACCAAAGGGCGGAGGGGTGGTGGGGTGCTGTCTGGGAGTGTAGCTAAGTTGGTAGATACTTGCCTTGAAGACATGAGGTCCTGGGTTCATCTACAAGACTGGGCATGGTGGTGAACACCTGCAATTCCAGCACTGGGGGGGATGGAGGCAGGAAGATCACAAGTTCAAGGTCATTCTTAGCTACCTTATGTTATGACTTGGAGGCCAGCCTGGGCTACATGAGACCCTGTTTGAAAAAAACCAACAAAACGAAACAACACAAAAAAACACTTAAGAATATTTTTTTTCTCTATTGGTGCTAGAGACTCAACGCAGGGCCCTGTGCAGGCTTCGGATGCTCCTCCCCAGCCAAGTCCATTCCCCACTTGAACCTCTTTAACGTCAATCTGTGGCGACAAGCACAGCCATATTGTTTTCTTTTTAAAGGCTTGGTATTCTTTCAATGGACCCCAAGCTCCATGAGGTCAGGGTCCCTGGCCCTTTGTGCTCAGCAAAACTGAATGTCCACTGAGAGTGAGATAAGTAGCCTGAGGCCTGGAGCTACGAAACAGGAAATAAAAATGCTCCCTTAGCACACTGGAGAGCAAAGACAGCCTTAAAGACAGGGTTGGCCTCAGGTGACATCACAAAGGAATTCTGAAAATGCATCTGTTGTGGGAGGTTTATGGTTTTTAAAACATTTGTTCTGTTTACCTCTCAGAACTATGAGTGCCATCAGGCCACGCTGCAGCTGAAAAAAACAAAACCAAAAAACCAAAAAACGGTGCTGTGGGAAAGTACTATTCTAAGGTCATAAACGAGAAATGGGCCGCACGGGACTCAGTTGAGGACTCTGGTGCTCAGTGCCTTGGCCATTTCCACCCCAGTTTGTTGTGGAGAAAAGTGAAATCTGACAAAGGGAGAGAGGGGTATGAGCATACGGACCCTGAGGCAGAGGTGGGCTCAGTTCCTCCGGGAGAACCGTTCACAGAACTTGTCCCAGGATATACTGGGAAGACATCTGTTACTCCAGGGGCCTGGAAGTAGAAGGCCTTGGTGGAGGAGCCCACCGCCTTCCGCTGGGCCTCCCTGGATGTTAGTGTCTGCGCAGACATTCCTACAGCCTGGTGCCTTTCCTCCTCCTGACACAGACAGCTTAGGGCTGGCCTGAGACCACAGCGGTAACGGTGGAGCCCCGGGTTCATGACTGAGGCTCAACCCAATCCACTTAAACAGCTTCAGACCGAGTCTCCAAGCCAGGCGTAAAACACCAGCTTGAACCACACTAGCAAGGGCGCCGGGGCGCCAGACACTCAGGCTGACAAGGTGGGGCCTTCACTAGCAGGGCTGGGGGCGGGAATGGGAGAGCCTTGAAAACCGAGGGCTGTCACGCCGTGGGACCCCGGTTTGCCTCACGGCTCAGCCCCTCCAGGACTGGGTTCAGTCACACCCATGGGGTCAATGGACTCCCAGTTCTGTGTCCTTAGCGCCCACGCTTTGGCTCAGTCCCGCAGGGTCCCGGTTGCTTGCCCGCTCTTTTGCTCACTGGTAACCCCGCGTCCCTTGAGTTCGGGCCCCGAAACCCGTCTTGGCCTTAGTGCTTTCTGGCCTCTCCATTTCCTCCTCCGTCCCTTTTCACCCTCATGCACCTCATGCCCCACCTGACCGCCACCCTGGCCGGAGTCTCCTACCCTCGTCCTCCATCCCTAGCACCCCGCGGGCCTCACCTGCCAGGCTGCCGCAGTGCTCCCCACGAGCTGCTCTGGGCCGGCCACGCCTACTTCCCGTCCTGGGGCGCCGCAGGCTCCGCGCAAGCGCAGTCAGGGCCTCGGGTGGGCCTCTGCTGCCCCCTGGCGGCCTCTTGGCCCTCTTGTTTTGGGGAGGAGACGTGCCCGCTCCAGTGAGCCGCTTCACGTCTCCAACCTTGAGTAGGCAGAAAGCAAACAACTTGTGCGATCAGCTGCAGGGCAGGGATGTGGCTACATACTGCCTAGGACCGGCCACTCCTCAGAGACAAGAGGCGCATTCCTCTGGGTCACGTTCGCTTGTTTCATTTTTAAATGAGAGGGTCATGGGAATGCTTTCTTTGAAAGAACACACTCATCTGATAGCAATGGACGGGTGTGATGCCTGTGTGCAGTGCGGAAGCACCCTTCACTGTGGTCCTGCCCCTAGGAACCGGCTCCATGTGGTCAGGGTCCCTGACACTGACCCTGTGTGCTCAGCAGGACCGCCTGGCCACTGAGAGTGAGGTAAGTCGCCCGAGGCCTGGGGCTATCAAACAGGAAATGAACACTCTCTTACTACATTGGGTAGTAAAGGCAGCCTTAAAGACAGGTTAGGCGGTTAGGCAGTGGTGGCGCACACCTTTAGTCCCACCACTCGGGAGGCAGAGGCTGGTGGAACTCTGTGAGTTCAAGACCAGCTTTGTCTACAGAGTGAGATCCAGGAAAGCTGGGGCTACACAGAGAAACCCTGTCTTAAAAAAAGCTTCAGGTGACAATCACAAAAGAAATTCTGCAAATTAACCTGTTTTAATCTGTTGTGGGAGACTTAAGGTTTTATAACAATTTGTTTCATTTTGTTTGCCCCTCAGAACTGTGCTGACAAGTACATGCCATCAAGACCACACTGACTTAGTTCCCTAAGGTCTCAGGGAATTCTGATTGGAAGGCTTCAGGGAAGCCATGAGCCTGGAAATGAAATCGCTTCCAGAGTGTGGGGACTGGGAGCGCGCACGCATGTGTGTGTGTGTGTGTGTGTGTGTGTGTGTGTGTGTGTGTATGGTGGGGAGAGTGTCTGCTATGCAAGAAGCAGGGTCCTGGTTCACTCAATCTGAGCCAGGTTTGAGGCCAGTTATAACGGGGTGAGGTAAAGTAATTCGAGTTGAGGGTGACGGCTCAGAGAGGCAGCAAAGGTAGGCACTGGGAACTTACCCTCCCTTGTTAGGCTCCAGGCCAAGGACATACCCTGAAGTTGCTGTCCACAGAGTTCATGCCTTGCCTGCAGTCCATTATACCAAAGCTTTTAACTTTTATTCTTGTCAAAGGAATCTCAGCTCTACCAACCAGCTTAGCTCAAATCTGTGCTTCTCCAGCAAGGAACACCCAAGCTGTAGGGTAGAGCCAGGAGGTCCCAGATCTCCCATCCATGTTCTCTCTCCCAGCCCCCTAAAGCCTTTTCCAGAAGCTTGCTCTGAGCACTCTGTAGGTGGATGCACACAACCTCCCAATCACATCAGCCCATATCACCCTTGTCAGAGACCAGATACATCACTCTTGGGCTTTAAAAACCTCAGTGATGGATTACTGGCCCCCTCTTGGGTACCGATTGTTCTCACAGAGATGGGGAGGAATGATATATATACAGGTCCATACCTTCTACAGCACTGGGAGGGTGCTGCACCCGATCACACAGACTTCCTCATGTCAATGTGCACTGCAATCGCAAGGTAACAGAAATGGAATCTGCAGTGCCGGGGGACAAACCACTGGCCCTGCCACCATGAGCCACAAGTAAACACAAGGAGGGCTAGCCTGAGATCCTGCTTGCCTCAAATAACACAGGCTGCCCTGTAGCTTTGACCTCATCAGCTTCCAAAGCAGAAGTGATGCCAGGCACATAGCTGCTCCAAAGACAGTACAGGCTTAGGACACGCCTCACCTCTCGTCCTAATCATTCCCAGTTGACCTATTAGCAAGGATGAGGATGAAAGGTGAGGGGCCAGGGGTTCAGAGTGCAGTTCTACACAAAAGGGACAATTTCAGGATAAACCCAGGGACACATTAAGAGGCCCGTGTGGTTTTAAAGATGGAATGGAGTCTGGGTTTAAGGCCTATAGGACAGTATTTTCCCCAAGCCCAAATTAACTGCACACTGAGCTGCTCTCCTGTAGTCTATTCAAGATGGAACTAGGCTGAATGGGCCGAATAGCAAAGCCACAGCTTTGTGCTAGGTATCCAGCTCAAAGACATGTGGCCTTATTAAGGTTCCAGATTCTGACTGAGTGGAGAGGCTAGGTTCTGAGTGTCCTTTTTGTCCTATAGCTTATACTCCTGGGACACATCCCAGCAACTTCTATGCAGCTTCCTGGTCCACTACTCTGGGCAGCTTTCCCAAGGTATCACCTCTTCCTCTGTTGTATGATCTATGGTTATCAGGGCTCAGGTGGGAAGCCTGGTGGGGCCATGCGGATAGACTACTAGTTGTCTTACGGCTTTCTCATGAGTCTCCCTGCCTTGTGTGACGGTGAATCTACTGCAGAGGGAGGGTTCCTGTGGGAATGCTGCCGGCTACCTCTCAACCAAGCATTCCACAGAGCAGCTGTCTTGCTGAGCCCTTGCAGAACATGGCAAGGCAGGGCCGGAGGGCAGTCAGTTTCTTTCACAACTGAAACAGGAACCCACGCTGGGTGGGTGAAGGAACACAGGAAGGGGCTGCAGTCAGAAAGGTGGCCACAGCTGCACCAGCTACCACAGAGCAATCTGGCTGGCTTACAGAGTATTTTGTAGATCTGGCATTTCAAATCTAGAAAATGGGGTACCCAGCTGCCTGTCTGAGGTAATACAGACTCATGATGAGAACAGGAGTGAAAACAGACCTACAACGTTACCAGAGTCACACACATATTCTATGTGCCAAATTTGCTTGGGTTTCTGAGTGCCGGCCATAAAAACGGGTTAGGGACCAGGGAGCTAGGCTGCAGGCAGTGAGCACGGGATTGCGACCTAGACTGAGGACTTCACCTGGCTCTGCCTGCTCCACCTGGATGTCAAGACTTCTTTGGGCTGCTATGCCCATCTTCCTGCTAACCTTAGACTGCCCACCGCTTGTGTTGTGAACAGCTACACCACTGTAACATCTACACACTTGGCATGAGCCACAGACTGAATGCTCCCCATGGTCCCAGGTGGCTTTCTTGCTGGCATTGCCATGGTGTGGCCAGAGCAGGGTGCACTTTAAACACGCACAGGATTGTGATGATATAATTGTTACCCTAATACAATTTGCCTGAAGATCAGAGGACAGAACAAACCTTTAGATTAAACACAGAAGCCAGGCAGTGGTGGCACACACCTTTAATCCTAGCACTCAGGAGACAGAGATCTGTCTGGATCTTTGTGAGTTCAAAGCCACCCTGGACTACATGAGATTGACTCAGTCTAGGAGAGAAACAGAGCCAGGCAGTGGTGGCACACACCTTTAATCCCAGCACTTGAGATCTCACGCCTTTGCTTGGGAAGCACATATACCTTTCATGCCAGGAAGTGATGGCTGAGTAGAGAGTTACGTAAGGCATGAGGAGACAGGAACCAGAGGCTTTCAGGCTGAGGAGTCTTAGAGGTAAGACGTGGCAGTGGCTTGTTCCCGGTCTCTCTGATCTTTCAGCATTTACCCCAATATCAGGCTCCAGGACTTGTATTAAAAGATCTACTAGAATTCGAGTTATATCTGGCATCCAACTTTTGGGGACAAATTCACGAATTTATCGGCTCAGGCCAGAGCTGCACGTGGCCAGAGTCGCCCCTGCCGGCTAAGCTGCTGCTGCAGCCTCTCTGCAGCGCACTGCACAGGTTTTGGGCTCCAACCCCGCAGGGGCTGCCGCTTTTGCACACTTCCCCTGTGCAGGCAGCGGGCTCCCCACTTCTCCCCTCGCCCGTGGGTCTGGCTTTCTCTGGCCCTCCTCAGGCTGCTGCCACACGGTCACCTCAAGTGTCACTGTCAGCAGATCTGGAGAGTCAACTGGGGTTTCTTAAAGGGGGGAATTAGTTAAAAGGAAGTTTTTTGTTAACAAATTCAGAAACATTTTTTACAATGCAGGGAGTTTGGTCTCTATTTGGTAATACGATTGATGGTCTAAAAATGGAACAATTAAATGAGGATAATTAATGTTGGTGGAATTTATGTAATATTGTTTGATCATTTGTTTTGCCATTGAAAAAGATGGATAATATGAGTACCAAGATAAAAGTTTTAGTTTTAGTTAAAACAGATCAGATATTCAGACCCAGACAGAGGAATTTAAAGGAGAACCAGTCTCAGCATTGCATTATACAGTTACAGAGAAACAGCCTAAGGCTTTCAAACAGCCAACCTTAATCTAACCAGTAACCTTACAAGAACTGCCAATGATAGATATCATCAAGGCTGTGTAAGAGCTGGCCGGACTCCTGTGCAAATGTTTGATGTTATGGAATTTAAGATGTTTTAATAACATAGATTTTTTTTTTGATAACTAGTTTTTTGTCTTTTACCGGAGCTGAGGACCGAACCCAGGGCCTTGCGCTTGCAAGGCAAGTGCTCTACCACTGAGCTAAATCCCCACCCCATAGATTTTTTTTTTTTTAAAGACTATAAGATAGTCTGCTCCTGGCAGCACCAATCTACTTCAGAGATGATGATGGGCATCGAAGAGACTCCACATGGAGTTTACTTTCTTTGTGGCAAGTTAGCCACTGAGCAAGAAAATGCCCTTGCCTCGACTGCTGACCGTATGCTGTTTAAAACGGATAAACAGGACACAAAAGAAAGGACTGCTGATCCTTGCCAAGACAAAGTATGACAGCCCTTCAGAAAATCCTGCTTCACAGATGAGTCTGTCAGATAAGCTAGGCCTGTAGGATGAAGATGGATGCCCCAACATTGCAGAGAAACCTAGGGTGACTGCCCAGGCAGCCAGCTGTTTCTGTCATTCCTCACATTTTTTGGAAGTCGCTTGCCTGCACTTTCTGTTTACTTAGGTAATATTATTTACTTCTCAAGTCTCTGAGGGAGTTGAAAACTAGATAGTTATAGTTTTCCTTGTTAACAAATTCAGAAAAGAAACTCACTACAGAGGTATAAAGTGTATAAGTTTGAAAGACATCAAAAGATAGTTTTCAGTTGGTAATACAAGTTAAGATAGAAAGTGAATTAGGTACATTTTGGACTCACCAAAACCGGATAGATAATGGAATATTTTCTCTGATTCTGTCAAATGTTAATGGACTGGACTTTAATTCTTGACTGTATATACTTATTGTAATTACTGTATACAGTTTTTCTTATATTAGTTGTAACCTTTTATTATTTTAGAGCAAAAAGGGGAAAGGTGATATCCTGTGTACCCTAATAAAATTTGCCAGATGATCAGAGAGACAAAGAACAAGCCACTGCCATGTCTTACCTCTAGGACTCCTCAGCCTGAAAAGCTTTAGTTCCTGTCTCACTTCTTAAATAACCTTTCTCCACCCAGCCATATCACTTCCTTAGTGCTGGGATTAAAGGCATGTGACTCCCAACTACTGGGATTAAAGGTGTGTGCCACCACTGCCTGGCTCTGTTTCTCTCCTAGACTGAATCAATCTCATGTAGTGCAGGGTGGTTCTGAACTCACAGAGATCCAGACAGATCTCTGCCTCCAGAGTGCTAGGATTAAAGGTGTGTGCCACCACTGCCTGGCATCTATGTTTAATCTAGTGGCTGGCTCTGTCCTCTGATCTACAGGCAAATTTTATCAGGGTGACAACATATCACCACACAGGATGAAGGAGTACAGGCGCATAGGTTTCCATAGGTACAACCTCCACCCCCTTTCACCAGTAAAAAGTCCCAGGCTTTTTGCTCCAGAGAATACAAAATAAAAAGCATTTTAATGGTTTCAGTGGCTTAAAGACAACCACCATGATGTGTCCACACCAAACTGGAGCTGGAGTGAGGGAAGATGGGTTGTCATACAAAGTAAGCAGCCAGGGCTGACATCTTGTCTTTTGGCCGCCTGGGGTTGGGCTTTCCTGGAGGCCTCCGGCCCCGGGCCCGCCCACGACCCTGCCTCCTTCCAGGACCACCTCGGTGCATGGGGTGGCAGGAGGCTGCATGCTTCAGCTCCACCAGCTCCTGGAAGACGGGGTCGCAGAAGATGCAGCCTGTGTGCTGTGTCTCGTTGCCAGGAAGGGGAGACTTGGCTTTGTTGAAGTCTACATCAAGCAAGGCAGCCTCGCAGGCATTGCAGGTGTCAGCAGATACCCGTACTCGGTACGCATTTTCAAAGCAGTGTGCCACCACACTGCATGTATTGCAGGCCACCTTCCACTTGGGACCGGAGGTGGGGTCCAGAACCAGGACTCCATTCTCGCACTCCACGCACTGGCCAATGCCCAGCATGCTCAGTGAGTGCTGGCAGGTAGGGTGTGTGCACTCATTGCAGCCCATGCCTGAGGGAAGAGGAGTCCAGTGACCTAAACCTGTCTTGGCTCCCTCATCTCTGGCTGCTTTCAATGTCAGACAAAGTGGTACTCTTAACCTGCTTTGGGGGCATCTTGTTCACACTGGCCTGGGTTCTAACTGTTATCATCCAGTTTCGGCTTATCTAAAAATGTTCAGTCCTCAATGCTCTGGGGATTCCAACTGACCCCTAAACCCTCATTTTGCTTCTGAAGCTTATTCTAGATTGCCCTCAGATCATCTGATACTTAACTGTTGCTCTGTAAGCCACTCGGGGGCAGGAAGAGACCCTAATTATCTTGGCAGTATGAATGCAGATCAAGACCCCCCTGAGGACTCCTTATAAGTGCCACGGGTAACAAAGAAAGGTGCCGGCTCCCAGTCTGATAGGGGATGGAACCTCCAGAGTGGGTGTGGGCACTGAGGCCCTCTGGTGGCAAGCTCTGTTTAGTCTGGATACATGCTCTCTCTCTCTCTCTCTTTTTTTTCCAGCAAAGAGTGCAAAGGAAGACAACAGCAGCGTCTGAGAGCCTAGGGGGCTCTGTTTGACAGGTGTCGTTGTCTGAGGCCGCCTGCCTCACCCAGCCCAGCTCCTAAGTGAACAAGCCGCGTGTTCACTTATGGCCCCGGCATACCCAGTGCCCGAGCAGTGGCCCACGTATTCCCTGGGGTCCCTGATGAGTATTAGTGGGTACAGGTAGGGAAGGAGGGGTAAGGGGCCCCACTGGAGTCTGGTAAGTGTGAAGCTGGGAACAGCCATGCCACACTCACCTTTCTTCATGTCTCGGAAGGGTGGGTGGTTATAGCAGTAGGGACACAGTGGGTAGCTCTTGCCCCGGGAGCCTGAGGACCACAGGACTAGTTCAAAGTCATCCAACGGGCACCGCAGTTCCTTGTAGAGCTTGATGGTTCCGTTCTGGGGGAGGGTGTAGGTCTCGTCACAGTGGGAGCAGTGCAGGCGGCTTGGCTTGGCCTGTGGGATGGGACAATAAGCAGGGGTGAGGGCTGCTGGGTCTGACTCTCCTCAATGTCCTCCCCTTCACAGCCCTGATCAGGTAATGCAGAACACCTAACAGACAGATACGCAGAATGCGGAATTCAGTGTCAGGCAAGGACCTCTCAAGCACTGGTATGAAGCACAGTTACCACATCTCCTCTTTCCTACCTCCCTCACAAAGGCAAGGATTCTAAAGCAAGGGGCTGGTGGATGGTTCATCAGGTAAAGGTGCATCATGTTAAGTCTGAGTTCAATCCCTAGAGCTCATGTGATGGAAGGAGAGAGCTGACTCCTACAAGTTGTTCTCTGACCTCCACATGTTATGGAATGCATGTATGTATGTGTGCACACCCACACGCACGCACCGGCGCGTGTACACACACACACACACACACACATACACACACACACACACACACACACACACACACACACACAGTAAAGCTCCGGAATGTTAACAATATTCATGAGAGCAAGAGAAACGATGGCAGTGGTGTGGTGGTAGCGCACGCCTTTAATCCCAGCACTCGGGAGGCAGAGACAGAGGCAGGTGGATGTCTGTGAGTTCGAGGCCAGCTCAGTCTACAGAGTGAGTTCCAGAGCAGCTAGGGCTGCACAGAGGAGCCCCATGTCAGGGAAAAAGGAGAGAGACGGTGACAAGAGTGAGTGGACACCACGCACTGGTCTGGTGGTTTGTTTATGTCATTACTGGTGCCGATCCGGGCCTTTCGATCACTCTGTGTGATAATTAAGACAACGGACATTATTTCTGTGTGACTAATGACAAAGCGGAGGCTTAAGGTGACGTCTGTGCGGAACGCTGCGGCCAGAGTGGCTACAGTCCCCCAAGCTGCACATACCTGGATATACTTCATAAACCGATGGCACTTCCCACAGCGCGAGAGGGGCTTGCCTGTGGCAGCCAGGGGTGAAAAGGATACCTCCATCAACTCGTCCATGCCTGAGAGCAAGCAGAGCACAGGAGTCATGTCCCTCCTGGTCCTCGGCAGCCCTCCCTCCAAGAGATGGCTTGGTGGAGCTGGCTGAACCAGACAGAGGCCAGCACACACGGTCAAGGGGCCAAGTGAGACTGTCTGCCAGTGATAGACTAGGGAGCTACAGCCCTGTTCATCGACTTGGTATACCCCTGCTGTGGACGTTAATTAACCCGCTCCCGACAACAGCTAACGAGGAGACGTCAGTGCTGTGACCTGCAGAAGCTCAGAGCCCAGCTCTGGGAGTGGGCGTCAGGAGGCTCTGTCCTGTTGGAATGGCTGCTGACGAGGGGCAGGGAAGAGGCAGCTCTTACCAGCAATGGAATCAACAAAGTAGTGAAACTTTCTCTTGAAGACATCCAGGGTGTGGCCCAGGACCTGGTGGTAGTCGGCTCTGCCCTGGGCAATCAGGTTCAGCTGCTTCTCCACCGCACTGCGGATGGTGGGGAGCACCAGCTCTGCGTCTGTAAGCCAGCGGGTGGATGCTGCTGTGGGCACTGGGACCCAGGACCCTGCCGCCTCACCAGGCCAGCAAGAACTGCCGTCCTGCCTGACCCAGTCTTCCTGGACCCCCTGGACTGCTGGTCTAGAGTTGGAAGTCATCAAGGGCAGCTCCTGCCATTAGACTTCTTGATTTCCCATCAGAAAAGGTTTTTGTGTAGAAATCTTGTGCAGGATGGCTAGGTCTGTGCTGTATTTCTCCATCTCCCAAAGAACTAGGGGCACACTTTAGTGGGCAGAGATGGTGGGTATCTTAGTAGGGAAACCAGGTTTGGTTTGCAGGAGACCCCTCTGTTGGACCCATTATAATCTGTTTATCCGTCAAATTCCAGAGTCTCCACAGCACCTTTGCAGTGGGGTTGGGGAAACGGAAGAGGAGCACAGGGCCACTTCAGGAGGCAGCGGAGGTGCAGCCCAGGAAGGAGCTGGGAGGCCCAGCAGGCCATAGGTGGTGGGGAGAGAGGCTCACCAATCTTGTAGTAACCATGCACCAGGACAATGCCAAGGTTGGTGGGCTTGAGCCGGCGACCACTCTCCACAGTGACATAGTTGCGCTGGCAGATGTTGTTGATGTGCACAGGGATACTGGCATCAGTCCCTGGAAGGCACAGCATGGCTCTGGGTATTCCTCAGCCTGCCCCAACAAGATGCTCTGGACTATGCACTCCAGTTACATCCACCTGTCAGAGGAACCCTGGTTTTTTTTGACCCTCCAATTACCCATAGAAGGAGTATCATGTCACAAACTGAAGCTTATTTTGCTCACTGGGTCCAGACTGCTGTCTTGTGTATGGCTGCCAGAAGCTATGATGCAGAAAGGTTCCCAAGACAGAGCAGGGCTCTCCCTGTACTGTGCTGGCACACCTGTGAATCCAGGAACAGTCTTCATTGTGTTCATTTTAGTTCTGCAGTTAGACTACAGAAGCCCAGAGAGTGTAAAGGACTCTGTTAAGGTCAGAGAGCATTCCCTAAAAACATTAAATGCAACTTGGCCTCTTCCACCTGGACTGTGGCACACACGCCCTCTTATGTCAGGGTCCAGCTTCTCTCAGAGAGAGCTCATTAAGCTCCTGTTGAACCTGGGTAGTTTTACCCATTTCCTCTCTCACCTTCTCCCTTTCTCTAGGCCCTTCACAAAGCCCAAGGCATGTTTCCCACTCCGGGGATGCAGCTTCTTTCACCTTGCGGAAGTTTCTTGGCGGAGAAGTGGAAGGTGAGGCATTCTGCTGTGCTGCTGCTCAGAGGATGTGAAAATGGAGCCTGACCCTGACTGCACACTTGCTGGTGCTGGCAGGGGGGCATGTATCCCCCACGGGTACTCTGAGCGAGTTTTACAGGGGAGACACCGGCATTGGGGGTTCAGGAGCCCTCAGAGGTTCCACGGCTCAGAGCCAAGGGTAGGAATTGGCCCCGATCATGGGAGTTTGACATGCAGGAGTCCCTGGATGGCTGCTATAGTCAGTTTTTGTTTTTGTTTTGTTTTGTTTTTAAAGACAGAGTCTCATTGCATAGCCCGGGGTGGCTTTGAACTTGTGGCAGTCTTTCTTTCTCTGTTTCCTAAATGTTAGGATTACAGATATGAGTCATTACGCCCAGGAAGGTAAGCCTTTTTTACACGGCCCTGGACCCTGTTCAACAGTACTGCTCTCACTCACTCTCCTGTTCAGAAGGTCACACAAGAACTCTGTTCACTGTCCCAAACTGAAGTGTACGTTGGTCTTTGGGTCCAGTCTCACATGTGGCTACTAGAAGTCATGGATGTGGAAAAGGTTCTCAGCACCTGGCTATGCCATCAATAGGAACTGCTGCAGGCTGAGGTTACTGTCAGCATTCACTTCAGGGACCTAGACCAGAATTCTAGGGTAAGCCTGCCTAGTTAGCTGTGTTTTGGGGACGCTGCTGATCTGTCCGAGGAATCTTTCAGAATCCTGGGCTAACCTTGAGTCTGGTAGACACTTCTCAGTGTGTCCTGGTCCCATGGTGCACAAGGCTGCACCACATCTTCAGAAGGAAGGCCTTGCAAACAGCTGTACACAGTGGGTCAGCTGGAGCCATGGGTCACCACACGCTGACCGGGTGCACAGGGGTCATGGGATCTGGATACCCACCGATACCGTGCTTCTCCATGAGTGTGATGAGCTCAGCCTCCGTCAGATAGTCTGGGGGACTCGTCTGCTTCTCCAGCATCTTCACCTCACCCACAGCGAAGGTGTCACCCTTCTGGCACGTGGGCAGACTCTCTTCCAGGGGCACGCTCTGCCAAGGCATGATCTCTGTGAAGCCTACAGAGACACCACTGTCATTTGAGGTTCCCACCTGGGTCTCCCATCCAGGGGTCCCATGTCTCTGTGGAGACGAGAAGACAGGGACCCCGGGGCCTGCCGTTTTACCTGGGGAGATGACGGTCTTTCCTGAGCATGTGAAGTGTTCAGGCCCGATCCTGAAGGAGATGGTGCTCTGGAGGTACTTGCAGTCATGGCTCACCGTGGCAATGAAGTGTCTGGTGATGTACTCGTACAGTCGCCACGCGTCTCCCCCTGGAAAGGCTGAGCGTTACCAGGCGCCCTGGACTAACAAGAGCCTGGGCATGGGTATCAAGGATGTGGGAATACTCAATGATGGCAGGAACTGAGTGTAGGGCTATAAGCACATGCCAGGCAAATGCCATACCATTAGCCCTGTCCCCAGCCTCAAAGCCTCAAGGAGGCAGGAAAACACAGTGAGGGAAGCCGCTCCACTGCCCGGATGGCCCCGCTACGGTGTTTCTAGAGGACCGCTCGTGAGGCACGGCTGTGAGTGTTCTCTTGCTTCACTCCGGGTTCCATCGCCCTGCTCTCCCTTGTCTACTGCATCCTTCAGGAGCGCGGTCCTCAGAACAACCTTAGGCTGGGCAGGCGGCACAGTCCGCCTTTGAGTGCTGCTGCTCTGCCTCACTCCCCGACACCACGGCTGTCTGTGTCCTGGCCTCTTCCCAGACAGCTGCAACCATCTCACTTCTGTCTTCCCTAAGCCAGTGACAGGCTGAGGAGCAGCCATACTGGTAAGAGGCCTGAGCCTGTCCGCTGGTGCCCAGTGCCTATGGCAGCTTGCCCTTCACACCCCGGGAGCTTGAGGAGTGTGAGCATGTTGGGCAGAGGAATACCCAATACCTAATTCAGCCTCTGTAGCCGACTTCATAGGTGTGATGGGAGGATGGTCACCAGCATCATGGCCTTTCCGTGGGCGGTTGATGCCTTCTGCTAACAACTGTTTTACCTGGGGGAGGGGAGGCAAAGCAGAGTCCAGTCAGGCTGGCTGCTTCCCACTGGGCTTGGGTTTGTCCACAGCTGATGGGCTGTGCAGGGCAAGGCCTACCCCACTCACCGTGTCTGCCCAGTAGGGGTGGTTGGCCTGCTGTCGCAGAGAACCCTTCAGGTCAAAGTTCTCAGGGTAATGAGTGGTTTCTGTCCGTGGGTAGCTGATGTAGCCCTGTGTGTACAACCTCTCAGCTATCTGCATGGCATGCTGTGGTCCCATACCTGCCAAAAAACAGGAGGCTCAGGTGTCTGGAAGGTGGCCAGGAGCTCACCCACAGGCTCGGGCATTTTCCTTTTCTCCCCAAATAGACCAGCACCTCCTAAGAGGGCAAAGATGGCTCTTAGTGGGTACTGCCAGGGCTCAGAGGTAATGGTTGGCTGGGCACCTGGGACACAGCCTGTCCAAAGCTGAGGCCCTGAATCTGCAAAAGCGGCCCAATGGGAACACTGCCCACTGTGCCACGGTACCACTTCACAGTGTCGTGGCGGTGCTGGTGACGTGGCCAGAGTTGGATCTAGGTCTCTGAGGAGCTGAGGCTGCTGGAACTCCACCTCAGTTCTGTGTCCCTAGGCTTCGGCCCTCTAAGAGAGCTTGTCCTATCGTCTAACCTGGGAGCTGGCACTTGGCTACTGATCATTTGACGGCATTGCTATATCATTGCCAGCGCTGAGGACAGCGCTTTAGGATAGACTGTCGAAGACCACCGATATTTCAGCCTGACTCTTGTGACAGCTAAGGAAGGAGCATTAGGAGGGGTCCTAGTCTAGGACGTACAGAGAAAGGAAATTCAAATGAGACTCAAGACCCCCACCCTCAAAGCTTCAAACATCACAGCATGAGAGGTGCTTGGAGTGGGTTAAGATACTGGCTCTGCCCTATGCTGGTCTAAAGATGTCTTTGGGGGTTGGGGTGGAGGGGGGGCTTTAGAGAAATGTTTCTACATACCCAGAGCTGAGCTGGCCACACGCAGCATCTCCACAGTGTTCAGGGCAAGCGGTCTCTGCTTGGCCTTTTCTTTCCTACTTGTAGCCTCCACCTAAGGTCAAGAGAGATGGAGGGACATTTGGCAAGATGAAAAAGCCATAACAGAGTTGAAATGTGTGGACAAAGGTCTGAACTGAATCATTTGGTCTTTCTGCTCCTGAAATTCACTTTCCCTGGCAGCCTGACAATTGAACTGAGTATTTAGATCAGGAGGGAAAGAGCAAGGGGGAGGGGAAGAGAAGAAACACACTCCCTATTTTTCTTGAAGGAAGAAGAAAATGTGGAGGAAGGGGCTATAGATGTAAATCCCACTGAAGTCAACATAGGCCAAGCCCCAAGCTAGCCTGCGGGCCGTGTCAGGGAAGCCTAGGCTAGCCTGCGGGCTGTTTATCACTGGCATTGCAAAACCTTCCTATTTTTTAAGGGAAGCTGCAAGTCATGTTTCTATGCGAAATCTCACACTTGCTCAATGGTAATCATTTTGAAATTATCTATAAGCCATGCTTGTCTGGTGAGCTACCACTTTCCACTATGGGGTAGAATTCTCATAGAAAAGCTGACTCTCTGTCTACTGTAAAAATAATCCAAACAAACCAGCCAGTCTCCGGCCTTTACCAACCTGGCCAGGGCAACACATTCTAGATTCCAGACCAACAAACATGGGTGCTGACACTGAGGATATCTGTGTGCATGGGGCACTGGAGGTTAGGGTCTTGGGGGGTGTCCTGACATCAGTGTTACCAATATCAAACAGCTTCACTTGTGAATCAGCAGAGCCTGAGCAAAATGGCACCAGCACAAGGCTTGAAAAAGGCGATTAGAATGTACCTGATGGAGGGCGGGAAGAGGGTGAGTGCCGGTTGCTGTGGCAGCTGCAGGACCTGGTTCTTTCCTGTGCAGCCAGCCTTGCTGAGCCGCATCGGCTCCCTAATCACCAAGAAGCAGACTCCTCTGGTCCAAAAAAGCCCCGAGTGAAAAACACCACACCGGAGGGGAAAGGTGACTGAATATAGATTTTAGACCTATATCCTTCTAGCTGTGTGACCTCGGGCAAGCTCACTAGTGTGAGCAAAGGTCCAGCTGCAGCTAGTAGCTTTGGATAGTGTAGAAAAAGCACCGGTGTGAAATGGAGTCCTGCCAGGCGAGGCCTTGCACCTGGGAATACTGGAGGAGACAGTGGAAATGGCGGGCAGTGTCTCGGGTGTGGACAGCAGCTGGGGCAGTGCTCCACAGCTGCTGCACGGGCAGAAGTCCGTCAGGAATGTATGTGTGAATGACCAAGAAGCCATCTGCATGATTCCTCTGACCATAGGGTTTCTAAGGCCCGCCCATCCAGGACAGATGTGACAGATGTGGACAGAGAAAGAATACCTGAGCTTCTTTCTCTTGCTTTGTCATGTTTAAAAACATCTGCGCAATCTCCCGGTCAAAAACTCTAACTCGGTCCCAGTCCAAAAGGAGAGACTCCTCTTTGTTGGTATGAACCTGTAGGAAAGACAAAAGGAAAGCACATTGCGGGGAACAAAGCCAAGCAGAGGAGGCTGGTTTTGTCCACAGACAAACGGCCTTGTTCCAATGTCTCCTAACTGTTGAGCTGTCCAGAGCTGACACCTCACTCTTCTCACCCACTGAGCATCAGATAGTCCCGAGGCCCTGCTGACGGAGGGCCTTAAAGGAACACCTGAACAGAGCTGTGCTTCTCACTCTGCTCCTGCCTATCAAGACCTGCCTAACAAAAGTACCTTCCCATCCCCACAGTCCTCGGCCCTACACTTTAAACCTCTGTTATGCTTTAGGAGGCTTTTGTGTAAAAAGGCTCTAAAGACGGATACAATCGGAAAGCCCAGTCTTCATCCTATGCGTGGATTTCCCCACTGGCTGAATGGCTGACCTCGTCACGCACCCCAGAGGGAACTCACTCCTACTTATCCATCCAAATGTAATGTATCCAGGTTCAGCCTAGTCTATCGTCCCCATGAAAGCTGGTGCCTCTTCCTCCTGGGCACCAGAACCAACAACTGCTTGGTCCTATAACCCACACTTGTGCTCTTAGCCTGGACCAACGAAGTGCTGATGCTGACTGGTCAAACTCCCACAATCCACATCCCAAACCCACACCACCGTACAGGAACAGAGAAGGGAAGAGAACCTTGGCCTGCAGTACCCAGTAGGTCTCTGGTTTGAAGGACTGGATTTTATCGTGTCTTTCCACACAGAATCCCAGGGTAGGAGTCTGACACGGCCCAAAGGAGATGAGAGAGCTGTCTAGATCTCCATACTTCCCCTGGAAATACTTTGTTTGGAACCTAGAGGGTTGGGAAGAGAGAAAAAGGGCAGATCAATACTGCATTCCAGGCAAATCCTGTGCCAACCTAGCTTGTGCATCTGGGGGTACATGTAGAGAGGGCACACAAGGAGGACGCGCCTCACTTAGAAGAAGGCAGAAGTGACAGAGCAAGAAGCCACCAAAGAGGAGCAGGATGTCCGTCCTGTGTGCACAGGACCGAGTGAGGACACAGGGCACACAAATAAAATCTGCTTATGAAGTTGTGGTGGGTGTGATGTACATCTGATCTACAGATATTTTATTGAGGTTTTAAAAAAAGGTATCTCTGGTAGCTTATGCAGGTTCTGAGGGCCGAGGAGAGGCAGAATCCTGGCTAAAGGGACAGTCTGTGCGTGTGGCAGGAGACAGCACCTGGTGAACGCACAGCCGATGCGCAGGTCTAGCTCCTGGCGGGCATCCACTGAGAGCGCCTCATTGTGGTCTGGCTCACTCAGGCGGGTCATGGCATTACAGATGTCTGTGTCAGTGATGGAACTGAACCTGGCCCGGAACACTGTCTTCTCACCACTGTGGGCATTATTCATGACCGGCAGAATGGCATCAAGGACCTGGAAGAAAGGATCCTGGCAGTGATTAATTCACTCTTTACCCCACTGCTAGGCTGGACTCCTTCCAGGTTAACCTTTCCCCACCCATACCAGGCCCTCCTATATTTCTTTGTCCTTCTAGATGTCTTGGCCTCCCCACAAATCCCTTGCTGTCTCTCGTTCTAGCTGTACACACTTCCACGTAAGGTGTGCACCTACCTCCTCAGCCCAGCTCCTGCCTTAGTGTGGCCCACAGCCACTTCCTCTTTTACTTTACTAAGCCCACAAAGGGCCTCCTGGCCCCAAATCCCTTCCCTTTTCTGGGAGTAGGGAGTGCTTGGATGGATAGGTAGAAGTTTTGTATGACTGGAGAAAAGACAGAGAAGGAAAAGAGGAAATGCTGTGTGTGTGAGCTCTGGAATTGAGACTTGCTGAGGCCATACAGGGGGAGGAAAGTCACCAGGGAAGCTGGGGCATGCAGTGGCATCATTAAGGGAAAGCAGTGGTCCATGAGCTGCTATTGTTTCTAGCCCCAGAGGGAGTACTCCTGTGGGTGCACAGGGAAAGGAGAGAAGCGGGTATCTGAGAAGAGACAGTATACGATTAAGTTTGCTAAGAGAGCGGCAGGAGAATGCTGGGCGCCCTGAGTTCCTGTTTACTGGCACCATCTCCTGCACTCAAGTGTGCCAATCCCAGGTGGGGCTGGGAATAAGGACACAGAGGTGACCTCTACGGAGCTACAGCATGAGGGGTACTAGCAGGACCAGCCAGCAGCATTCAAGTGCCATTACAGAGGGCACACAGGAACCTCACCAGCCTCCCTGTAGGAGGCTCCCTAGGATGGGTAGTGCCGAGGACCTGTAAAGGTGGGAGATGAGGTCTGTGGCTGGAGAGACAGACGGCTCACTGGCTAAGAGCACTTGTTGCTATTACAAAGGACTCAGGCCTGCAACCATGCGCAACTCCAGTTCTGGGGAATCTGGTGCTCTTTTCTGATCTCTGAGGGCATCAGGCATGTACACAGTATACACACATATAGACAGACAGACAGACAAACACTCATACGTATTAGGAGATTGCCTAGGATATTAACTACAGCAACTAAAGGCCTGCAACGGGCATGGAGCTAGGCCAAACACTGATGATTCTGAAGCCTGTACCTGTCCAGAATGGGGCCTAAAAAAAGAAATGAAGATAATGATGATTATTATCTGTGTGGGTGTGGGTGTGCTCGCATGAGCCATGGTGTGAGTGTAGAGGTCAGAGGACAACTTTCATGACTTGGCTTTCTCCTACTATGTGGGGCTCTGGGAACTGAACTCAGGTTGTCAGACTTGGTGGCAAGCACCTTTACATGAGGAGCCATCTTGTTGGCCCTAGTTTATGCATTAAAAAAAAATGAAATAAAAAAGATTTATTTTTTTTCACTTTATGTGTATGAGTGTTTTGCCTGTATGTATGTATGTGCCCCACGTGAATGCCTGGTGCCCTGGGAGGTCAGAAGAGGGCATCAGATGCCCTGGAACTGGGAGTTACAGATGGTTATAAATCTGGGTCCTTCGTAAGAACAACAAATGTTTTTAAGCACTGAGCCATCTCTCCAGCCCTAGGCGTATGTATTTTAAAGTAGCCACACATTTTCTGAAGTGGAGTGGGAGAAGACTTTTTTTAAAGCCACTATGTTCCCTATGCTGGCCTCAGGAACAGTGTGACAAGATCAGGTCAGGAAGGGTGGGGAGAAGGTCTGAAGGGAACAGACTGGGTCCCATACTCACCTCAAAGCAAATATTCTCGCCTTCCTTGTCACAGTCCAGCCACAGCACGACGTAGTCACAGCCTCTGCCCTCCACCTGTCACAAAGCAGACATTGACAAGCATCTCTGTGACACTCCCCTCTGGGGACAGGAGATGGAGCCGGGTACTGAGCTTCCGTCGGAGGACCAAGCCTGGGCTGAGCAAGAAGCTGTCTGAAGTGAGGCTGTCTCGGCACCCAGAAAAGATTTTGGTTCAGAACTATCATCCTGTTAGATCAAAAGCTTATCATTACAATGTGAGCCATCCTTCTGCGTGTGGGGTGGTGCATGTGCGTGGCCGTGCGGGTGAGGAAGCCTGCTGGCAGAGGCCAGAGGAGGTGGGGTGCCCTGCCCTACCGTCCTGTCTGATCCCCTCACTGACCCTGTCAGCAGGCCCCAGGGATCCTCCTGCCTCTGCCCTCCACAGCATTCACCACGGCGCGGGGATCCAAACTGGGTCCTCACGCTTGTGCAGCAAGTGCTCTGACCCACTGAGCATCTCTCTAGTCCCTGTGACAGGCATTTAAAAATATTTTTATTATGTGGTAACAAAACATACATGTGCTCCATAGTTTCCGAGGGAAATAAAAGATTAAAGTAGATTTACTGAAGGTTTTATTTTCAATGTTTTTTAAACATGTATATAATATACTTCGATTATATTCAACTCCATTATTTTTTCTTGTCCACTTTCACTGACCCTCTTCCTGTTCTACAATATGACCTTAATGTCCCAACCTACATAAATTTTAAAAGAGCCAAAATGAAACAGTTAAATATTAACAGTGGTTGTTTTGGGTCATGTGGTCGGATTTTTTTTCTTCTTTAAGCTTATCTTTACTTTTCAGTTTTTAAAAAATAATATGTACATATTTATCTATTTATAAAAGATTTATTTATTTATTATCTATACAGTGTTCTGTTTGCATGTATGCCTGCAGGCCAGAAGAGGGCACCAGATCTCATTACAGATGGTTGTGAGCCACCACGTGGTGGCTGGGAATTGAACTCATGACCTCTGGAAGAACAGCCAGTGCCCTTAACCTCTCAGCCATCTCTCCATTCCGTACATATTTATTTTAAAATTGGGAAACCCCCTTAGCTGAGCCATTATAAAAGCAGAATATCTGCTCTCCAGTCACAAGGATGTCTGGGACACGGATCCAGGCATGGAAGTGCCTGTGGGGGAGCAGAGTTTCCAGCAGAAAGATGGCCCAGGGCTGCCAGCAAAAGCCTTGGTGTCCAAGATGTGGACGAGGACACAAATGACGGTGCGACAAGAGCGCTGCTGCCACCTACGACACAGGGGCCGGAGGGGCTCCTTGGTGAGCTCATCCTCCTCACATACCTGCAGGAACTTGACCATGTTCAGCTTGGGGTTAGCTTCCTTCTTCTCCGTTGGAGCTTGGCTGAACAGCTCTGCAGGATCCACCTTATCCCACTTGTTGTACTTTCCTGTAAACCACATCCACGAAGACACTGAATCACACTTCACACTTCACAAGGCTCGGCCTCTGCAGCTGTCACAGCCCAGGGTACGGCAGGTGCATCGTGCAGATGGGCGTGGCTACCTTACCCAGTTGCTAACCACTTCATGACCTGCTGGAAACAGGCTCTAACTGGACCCTGGGTAGTACTGTACAGTGCTCCTTTCAATAGGTCAGGGGCAGGAGGGGAGAGGCCATCTTACCCAGAAAATCCAGGGTCATCACATGACCACAGACAGATGTCATCTTGAAGTGGACAGGTTGGCCAGCAAAGGTTCCTGTATACTTGTGCACTGAACATGCCCCATTCAGCCCTTTGTGTGAGGACATGTTCCCTGGGGAGGCAAGGCCACAGACAACTGTGAGACTGAGTTGGAGATACTGTGGGTCCCTGAGCCTACATGCTGACCCTCAGAGGTCCTTGTGACTTTCCCCAGCCCACCTGCAGTTACAGTGCTCAGGGACAAAGGCATCTATGAAAATGTGATGGTGACTCACGCCAGAGTCCCGCTCCTGGACTCTCACTGCATTTCTGTCTTCCCTTCTCGATTTGGATTCTACCTTCATTTAGTTAGACTTTAAGGTTACCAGAAACCTCCTAACTGTCATGTACTGTAATATGTTCCCTCAGCTGAACACTCCTGGTACTTGGAGATGAGGTACCCTCTGGACCTCTGGATGTATTCTCAGCTTAACTAGGGGTTCTTCCTCCTCCAACTGTTGGTAAAAGGGAGGTCAAGGTCCAAGTGCTCTTCCTATTTAGAGGGAAACAACTCCTATCTGCCAACCCTCAATGGCAGAGTGGATCCTGATGGGCAAATCTTCCCCTCCTTTCCTGGCTCTCAGGTCACTGGTCACTTGTGAGATGTCAAGGGGGTAACTGTAACTACATCAAGGGCTCAGTAGCAGTAGTGAATATCTAGTGGTGTAAAATCCAAGACTTAGTCTCGTCTACCTCCTCCCAGGATTGCTTCTTGCGCTTATGACCAATGCCCCAACTGGTGCAGCATGCTGACAGACACAGCAGTTCTACCACTGTCTTCCCTGGAGGCTTCAGGCCTCGTACTCTGTGTGTTGACACAGCACGTCACAGGAGACTCGCTACTGAGGGGTTTCCTAAAACCTGCCAATCCCAGCTCACCCTACCAGTTGGTGTAGGCACATTTTTGGAAAAGAAATGCTGTAAAAAGCACAAATGGCAGTGCTTACAGATTAAAGCAATCAAACAGCCTAGTACTTTTGTTTTTTTCTCACCTCGGGAGAGGATTTTGGCGATGGACTGTGCCAGGGATGGCTTTTCTGCTACCATGAGCACGGTCTTCATTCCTGCTCCAGGCTGTCAGGGCCACAGACTGCAGCACCACACCCAAGACAACAGCAGGAGAAAAGCTTAGAAATGTCTCCTCTGCAGCTCAACACGCTGACTCCTGAAGGGAAGACACGACAATACATCATCTCACCTCCAGTGCTCAGGGACCGCTTTGAAGAGGGCAGAAGGAGGTACAAGCTAGAGGGAGGAGTGAAGCTCGGTGGGACGCTTTCTCCCAGGCAGCAAGGACCTAACGGCACACACCAGCACTTGCTGAGGGAAGGAGAGACATTTTCTTCATCGGTGTAGCTACTGGAGATGTCCAGGACCTGTAAATAACCCAATGAAACTCGCCGGGTCACACACACAAAGATGACGGGTGTGAAAGCAGAGGGCAACAAGTTGGGAAGAAGAAGGGAATCCCAGAGAATGGGGCACAAAGGGCACTCTTTGTCACGAATGTGACAAAAACACATCCTATTCATGTATGAGAACGTCACGAGGAAACCCGTTAGTAGGGTAAGCAACAGGACCGGGTTGGCAGGACGGCTAAGTGGGAAGGACAAGGAAGTCACTTTCCTTTCTTACATTTGCAAAACCAAATACATCAGTGACTGCCCAGGAGACCGGAACCAACAGACTCACAACAGGACCGTGTGCAGAGGAGAGACTTAGATCTAAGTGGGATGTCTAACAAACCCCTCCCTCAGGGCTCAGGCGGCTACGGGTAAGAGGCAGAAGGATTTGAAGAGCCAGGGGTGATAGAAGACTTCAATAAAGTGTCTTCCAGACACAAAAGAACTGATGCACAGGTGAACTCAGAGACTGCAGCAGCGCTGAGGGAAGGAAGTGGACCCAGGCCCCACCCTGATCAGGACGCTATCTGCAACTGACATCCACTGGCAAAGGGGACTTCGTTTTCTCCAGCAGTCTCAATGTGAATATTAACCGCACCTCAGGGCAGGCCACATGCCTAGGAGTAGTTGGCCACCCCAAAATGAACTGAATATATTTCTGTAGTCTTTTTGTCTCATTTTGCTTTGTTTGGACATTTTTTGTCTTATTGACATTTTCCTTGACTGATTTTCATTTGTACTGGTGTGTGTGTGTGTGTGTGTGTGTGTGTTGCTTTTTTTTTTTAAAGTAGGGGGAAGAGAATACAAAGTTGGGTGTGTAGAGAGGTGGGGAGGAATTAGAGGAGGGGAAAACATGATAAAAATATATTGTATGAAAAAAATCTTTTTTTTCACTAAAAATGTTTTAAAAAACAAAACAACAATAACCATATTTGGACACTTGGAAGGTAGGGTGAGAGGATCAATAGTTGAAAGTCATTGGCTGCACAGGGAACTCAAGGCCAGTCTGGACTACATGAGACTATCTCAAAATAGCAAAACCACAACCAACCAAAAGACATCCATTTAGAGCCTCTGCCAGTACTCCCTGGCTGGACTGTTCTACCACTCTGAAAAATACCGTTTGGTGACCCCTCTTCTTGGCTTGTTTGGGCAGGGTATGAAAGCCGGGCTCTTGCACAGCGCTGTATCAGCCTCCGAGCTCTTCTAACGCTGTCTACCAGTCAGGCCTCTCTTCTCACACCCACAGTCCTTGGCCAGGCATCTGTCTTAACTAACCCACACTACACTGTGCTATGGCCAGCGATACCTTGCAGGAGGACACGCAAACCTCCTCTCTGGACCACTGTTGGCCCTGCAGCTTTCTGGGTTCATGTCCTCTTAGAGCTCACACGGCAGTGTGGGGTCTCCATAGGTGGGGAGGGTAAGAGTCAGGGTAGGGCTGCACAAGATGACATCTGGGACAGATGTGCAGGCAGAAGGGATCAGGGAAGGTGAGGCCTGCAGAGACACGGCTGGACAGTTGGAGCGGCAATCAAGTGGGCGGTGTGGGGTGGGGAAGCTGGGTGGCAGCGAAGGATTGCCCTGGAGTACAACAACCTGATCTCAAATGTTAAGGGGCCCTCTGCCTGACACACAGGTGACCGGACCCTGAAGAGCCAGGGCTAGACAAGACTGGGACGGGATAACACAGACAACCTCTAGATTTTTGGCTCAGGCAACTGAAGGAAGAGATTCCTGCTGGCTGATGAAAACTTGAGAGAGAAGCAGGTCAAGTCAGAATTCAGGGGCAGTTTGGGTATGGCAGAGTGCTACATGGAAGGAATACATCTGGGAGCCAAGGAGATGAAGAGGAGCCATCAGGAGGTGGCGGGAGAGGTGAGACCTGCTAGGAAACTGAGCCCTTCGGTGGTCTTTTTGACACCACTACAGTGTCAGATGTAGGAGGTGTGACAGACAGAGCAGCCAGACCTGACCATAGGTTTAAGCAACCTAAGTGGACCCCAGTGATCTTGATGGGAGCCATCTGTCCAGTGACAAAAGCAAAGGCTGAGTGGGATGAGTTCCAGAAAACTCTAAGTGCGCTTTTACAGCTCCTTTTAGGAGGATGGCATGCCACTGTGAAAACCGTCCAGCACAGAAGGAAGACGAGGGCGTGGGGAGCTACTGGAGTGACAGCAGAGTGGACCAAGGGATGAGGCAGCTGGCCAGCCAGGGGCCTGGAGGACAGCCTGGGGCGGGGGCCAGGCAGTCTGGGGCCAGCCAGGGGCCTGGAGGACAGCCTGGGGAGGGGCCAGGCAGTCTGGGGCCAGCCAGGGGCCTGGAGAATAGCCTGGGGGGGGCAGGCAGTCTGGGGCCAGGCAGGGGCCTGGAGGACAGCCTGGGGGGGCAGGCAGTCTGGGGCCAGGCAGGGGCCTGGAGGACAGCCTGGGGCGGGGGCAGGCAGTCTGGGGCCAGCCAGGGGCCTGGAGAATAGCCTGGGGGGGGCAGGCAGTCTGGGGCCAGCCAGGGGCCTGGAGAACAGCCTGGGGGGGGGCAGGCAGTCTGGGGTCGGGCAGGGAAGCAAAGGAGGTGGCACCTCTAGCTCAGGAGAGGCAGAGGATGAGAGGCATGGTCAAGATGGCAACCTGATTGTAGAGAGGGTAAGGAGAGGGTGCTGGGAAGGGCTACAACACTGTGTCTGTGGGCACTGATGGTAAAACGCTTGGCACTAAGGTGGGAATGAAGTTAGAGGGCACAACTCTTGGCCATCAAGATCCTGAATCAGGAATATGGATAGGCTAGGATAACGAACACTTATCCGAGGAGGGAACGTGTCCCAAGGGGAGACCACAGAAACAAGTGGTAAGTGCTCCAAGACTGTTCGTGTGGACAGTGAGCCCTATGAGGCAGGACAGGACGGTGGTGGGAGGACCAGATGAGACATCTATGAGAAACCACCGCTGGGGGAATTCTCCATAGCATTATCATTCAAAGTAAAAGATCAGAACCAACCTAGCAGTCAAGAGGGAACTGGTTACATGAAGAAATGACATGTAAGTACAACAGAACACCCACAGGTCGCCAGGATGAGTTACATAGGGAACCCCGTGCAAGTTACCCAAACATGAAGCATCGCTGCCAGTGACCAAACATGTCTCTGTGTACACGTGCTCGTTTACAAAAGGCAGATGAATCTGCACATAACTCAGAAGCAGGTGCCTGGGGAGGGTATGCAGGTCTGGGGGGGTGGTAGTGGCTCTAGCTTGTCACAACCCCTTCTGTACTATTTAAAAATTTGGTGCCATTGATGTCTATGACTGATCAAAGAGAACAAAGACAATGGATTTTAGAATATGGGCTGCAAAGAGCACTGTCCACAAACAATGGAGATGTCAATGCAAACTCCTCCTAGAAAGGGGTTTGTTACTCCTTATGACATATGGAAGCAGCCGAAGTCACAGTTAGCCTGGGCTGCCACAGTCGTTGCTGTAGGGCCACAAAGAAATAAAATTTGCACCAATAAAAACTTGAACGTTTTCCTTAAATTTACAATCTCAGGGGAAAAAAAGCCAAGCTATTCAAAAATGTACTTGTTCTGACTTCCTGACCTATTTCCCCTGAAAACCATCCTGGGCATCATAGGTCCGTCTCTGCATGGACTGGGTCTAGGTCACTGCTTATCTTGGGCACTGAGTGCACAAGGCCTGTCTGCTGGAGCAATGCATGTGTGTGTGGACAACTGTGCCTCTGATGTCCAATGCATGTGTGTGTGGACAGCCGTGCCTCTGATGTCCATGCTGGTCAAGTTTTGGCTTGACCAGAGCCAGAGGACCAGAAGTGAAATTTAAAGGGGACAGAGACGAGAAAGGAAAACTGGAAGCAGGAGGGAAGAAAGGACCAGACCCTGGACAGTCCTGCCAGCGCTGCTGGGATGGGCACATTGTCATTATATTGCTCTATAAGGAATGTGGGTCACACTAGAGCTGGAGGGGCAGCATGTGGATGTGCCCTGGACCCGTTTGCTCTAGAACCTGTGCTCTAAGATTTTATCCTGCTGCCTCTGAGAATATCTCTGCTGTACTTCCCTGTAGTACCTAACTACTAAGCCTGGTGTAGACTCTCAGGTTCCTGTCTTATAGCCCCCAGAACACAAGCAAGGGATGAGAGAGCAGAGGCTTCTGTTGGCTCACTCTAATGGGAAGTAGAGGATAGTGAGCAAACACCACTGGATGAGAAAATTTTATCTGTAAAGTGAATAAAATGCTTACAGATACTTTAAAAACAAAAAGAAACCAAAACCAAAATTTATGTTAGTCAGGGCGTGGTAGGAGGCAGAGGCAGGCAGATCTCTTAGTGTAAGTTTGAGGCCAGTCTGGTCTACACAGTGAGTTCCAGGACAGCCAGGGCTTCATAGTGAGGCCTCATCACACAAAAACAACAGCAGCAGCACCTGACTTTAACTACAGGGTACTGCAAATACTCTCATTCCTAGGAGCTCTTCTTCCATGGTTTCCAAGTTCTGGGAATTTTGTATCTCTACCCCTCCTCTGCAACCCAAGATCCTAGGTTACCGAACAGACTGGCAAGTCTCTTCAGACACAAACACTCTGCCTTAGCAGGGTTATATCACTTATCCAGGAAAAGGGATAGAATTGGAATTTACACACACACACACACACACACACACACACACACACACACACACACATATTCCATCCATCCATCCATCCATCCATCCATCCATCCAGGAAAGGAATATAAGTTTCTTTCCTTCTAGCCCAGAACACTTTCCTTTTCCCAGATCAGATTCTACCTTTTAAAAAGATCTCTGAAGATGTAGTTGTGATTAATCTCAAGATCTCCTGATTTCCTGTTAAGGCACATCTTCCATTTCAAAATGAAAACAAATGAGAAAACCTGAATTTGACAGCTTACAAGCATCCCTTACATACCACATTCACACTTTTGATTTAGTAACACTTCTATTTACTTAAGTTTTTGCTTTTTGTGTGTGTGGAGAGACTGGGCATTGAGACAGGGCCTCATGTAGCCAGTGCTGGCCTCAAATTCACTATGTAGCCCAGGACGGCCTTGAACTCTTGATCTTCCTGCCTTTCACTCCTGAGTGCTGGGAATATAGGCATATAACAAAATGTCTAGCTAAGATTTTTAGATATAATCACTTAAATATATAAAATACTCTGTAACATAAACCTACAAGATACACCAAGTTTGATTTTATTTGTCAAGGCTGTGAGACTACAGTTTGTCCTCTTCCAGAGTTAGGTAAGCAAGTGCTATTTAGGTGTTGACTGCAAAGAGAGAATAGCAAGACAGCCTGTTTATACCTTGTCAAATCTTATCCGCAATGCCACCATCACTGTGTCCTTTGGGAGACAGTGGAAATGTGGGCATTTCCTTTTGGGTCAGTGTCTTATGAAGTAGTAGATTTAACTTGATGAGAAGGCCTGAAAGGGGCCAGTAAAGCACCCAAAGTCTGAGATTTTAATACTCCAGTGATTTTTAAGCACTTACAGACCCAGGAAAACAGGCCTACCTCTTAAGCCCCTTCTTTGTATCGAGTACGCTGCAGCTCTATCTACCAATATCTCTATAAAGTAGGAGTTACTTAAAAATTTAAAAAACATGTATTTTATGTGTGTGTGTGCATGTACGGGTGCACGCATGCTGCACGTCACAAGTGGAAATCAGGGACAACGTGTGGGATTCAGCTCTTTTCTTTCACCATGTGGGTTCCGGAGATTGAAATCAGGCTGTCAAGCTTGGTGGCAAAAGCGATGGGCCGTCTCGCCAGTTTAAGTTTTTAAAGCTAGAGTAAACTGCAGTTCATAACAATACAAGCTAGGGACAAGGAACCTTGGCAAACGTTTTCTTTTGTTTGTTTGTTTGTTTTGCCTCTCCAACTATCAACCCTTAACTCTTCTGGCTTCTCACGTCCAGTTCCCAAAGGCGTGAGTGACAAACCGGTTAAGAGAGGTCACCGCCTTCCCTTTCACCTGTGCGTAAGATGCTGGCCTTCCATTCTAGTTGACTGGTTCACCCAAGTTTTTCTCCAAGACCGGTCGCGCTCTCCGGACCGAGCAGGCTCCGGGAGGTAAGCGAGTGGAACCTTCGGCTCAGAAGGCGGAGCGCAGGCCTCCGCGGGCAGCACGGCCTCCCGGAGCCCGTTTCCCTACGCGTGGGTGGGGGAAACACCTCACTCGGGGCCGCGGCGAGCTCGGCGGAGCAGCAACAGTCGCTCCCCAAGCGCCGGGCCACCGCTGCCCAGAGGCCCCAGCGCGAGGGCCGGGCGGGCGGCGAGGAAGCGGCGCCCCGCAGGGACCCTCCCCCCGCCCCCGCCCGGGCCTGAGCGCCGCTATTATTCCGGAAATGCCGAGAAAGCCGGCGTCTTCCGCCTCCTCGCGCAGCCAGCAGCCCACTGCTCACCCGCTGGGCCGCTGCAGCTCCCGCTCGCTCCGGCCGGGCTCTCCCGGTGGCCACCCGTGGACCCACTTCCGGCTCTGTCCGCTTGTGGTGTCCCCTCGTCTGCTCTCCGATGTCGACACTCCGGTGTCTGCAAGTTCCGAGGCTGGTGAGTTCCGGGTGCCCAGCTGTCAGTGTCCGGTTTGGTACAGAGGGAGTACCCCAAGCCTCCACTATGTCCCTTCTCCCTGCATCCTGGAGGGGAGAGCCCCCCCCCAAATCATCCAGAGAAAACAATAATGATGATGGTCATTATGATTATAAAAACAGATGCTATTAATAATTAAAATTTTGAAATTATAGACAGCAGGCTTCTTTCAGTTAGAAACATTTGGAGAGTCAAGGATGGTGGCTCACACCAGGAGTCCAGCCAACAGGAGGCTGAGGCGGAGAGTTAGAGGCCAGCCAGGGCTACACAGTGAGTTTCATTCCAGCCTGGACTACAGACTATACAAAACAAAACGCCATCTATAATATTGTAGACTGTACTATTTGTGTTAATATATACGGAAGGTGATGTATAAAATTTTTCTAGAGGGTTAGGATCACAGAAATTTTAAAATAGTTTTTATGACTTTATTAGCATATTGTTTTTAATAGCCTGGTGTAGCAACATATGACCTTTAATCCCAGAACATGGGAGGCAGAAGCAGGTGGATTTCTGTGAGTTCAAGGCCAGCCTGATCGACAGAGCGAGATCCAGGACAGCTAAGGCTGCACATAGAAACCCTGTCTCAAAAAAGACAAAAAAACAAAAACAAAACAAAACAAAACAAAACAAAAAAACCCAAACCAAACCAACCAACCAACCAACCAAACAAACAAACAACAACAATCCAATCCTGGTTTTAAACCATCACTCTGTTATCAAGACTGGGCCCAGATAGTTCCAACAAGCTCGGGTTGGTCACCCATCCTCAGTACATCAATTAAAGAGGCAGCTAAGCTGGCCCAGCCTGTAGACAGTGGCTGTCAAGCTGGCCATGTGCACATGAAGTAAATAAAAATAAAGAGATAAGTAAACCAAAAGGCAAAGAAAGGAGGTTTATTCAGTGTGCCCACATGTGACGGAGGAACAACCAAAGCGGTCTGGTGAATCTCCCCACAAGTTTTTGAGGTCCTGACATGAGGCTTAGGTTTAAGTAAAGAGCAAGAGCTACGCTTAGCCACACAGTCCCGGTCAAGGTTGTTAGGTCTCAAACCTGGACAAAAAGGCCGAGGTGCCTATTTAACATATCAAAGCGGACCTGGCCTCTGGGTCTTCCCAGCATCCCTCAGTCCCCACCTGCTGACAGACCCCGCCCTCTACCCTGAACTCTCCATCCCAGGGGCTGGGCTACCTTCCCCCGGAGGCTCTTCCCTATGTAACCCAGACATTATTGGTTACCTGCCCTTTGTACCTTTGGCCTCCTGGCTGCCGCATCCGGTTCCTCTCTCCCTCTCCCTTTCTCTACCTCACAGGGCCCAGCTCAGTCTGGTCATGTCCACTCTGGACTTTCCCAGGTGTCTCTGCCTCTGACTACGCTCTCCCTTTTACCTATAATAAAGATTTCCTCCACCATACCTAGGAGTGGTCACATCCTTTCCTTTTTATTTATTGTTTTCATTCAAAGGTGAGGTCTCACCCATAATCTACCCATCATCGTCTCATAGTGATCTGATAAGTTGTCAGAACTGAGTGAAATCGCTTCCTCAGAGGCAAGTCCCTTCAGTGGCTGGTCCCAAGGCTTCAACCTCTTCCCTCTCCCAGAAGGAGGTTCCTGGGGAAATTTTAATTCTTTGGGGACAATAGTCGGATAGCACAGTGTCTGTGGTTAAACTGTCATTGTAACATCCTGGCGGGGTGACATCCCAAGACCAGCCCCTCCTTTTGTCGACCAGGTTATGATCTAGGTTGCTTCTTTTTTGAAGTCTCATTACCTGGCTTTGTTCTAGGACAGGAAGAACTGGGTTGAAGGCTCTTCAGAACTTAGAAGGCATCAGAGCACCCCGCTCCTTCTGAGACCCTGGTTTCCTGCTGTGTGAAGAGGTGCTTTCACTGCCCTGAGGATGCATGGTCTCGTCCCAGTTCACCAGGCATTTAAAAGTGAACAAGAAATCTTTTTCCGAGAGGCTCAGCTTCTCAGGGGAGTTGAGGTCACTCTCCCTCAGGGAGATGAGTCCACCAGCCAGCTCCTGGGTTCTGGTCCACAAATTTCTAGCAGGTGCTTCCTCGCAGTGTGCTTCTATGGGACAAAGGCAGAGCCACCAAGGCTGCCATCAGACCATTCTGGTAAGTGACCTGCAGAGTCCAGAAAGCCTGGGAGGGTGGTGAGCAGGGACCAGCGGTGCAATGATCCTCTTCTCAAAGCAGGGAGGAGAGTGTTTCCCAGCTGGCAGGGGCCCCAGGAGCAGTGGCCGTGGGAAGCAGACTGCTGCAGTCGTAAGCCATGGCCTGGACTTCCGTCCTGCTCATGCTGGTGGCCCACCTGACAGGTAAGGAACTCTTGAGGCCCAGAGCCTCCTGGCCCCTCCTCTTGTCCTGCTCTGCCCCGGTGATGACCACGGTTCTGTCTTCTCAGGTTGTGGCCCTCAACCCACGCTGTATCAACCACCATCTGCCTCTTCCTCGCTTGGAACCACCATCCGCCTCTCCTGTGCCCTGAGCAGCAACCATAACATCAACATTTACAACATTTACTGGTACCAGCAGCATCCAGGCCACCCTCCAGGTTCCTGCTGAGATATTTCTCACGCTCAGACAAGCACCAGGGTCCCAAGATACCCCCTCGCTTCTCCGGATCCAAAGATGTGGCCAGGAACCTGGGGTATCTGTGGATCTCTGATCTGCAGCCTGAGGACGAGGCTGTGTATTACTGTGCCATGGGGCTCCGGAGCCAGGAAAAGGAGAACCGGATAGAGAGGGAGAGAGGAGGAGAAAAGTAGTTTACAGATTCGGAATCCCAGGCTCTGGAGGTGCCGTTTGCTTTGCTCAGTGAGGCTGGTATAGGAAGGAGGGGTAGAGCATTGGGGTTTCACAGAGCCAAGAAGATGGAGCCATTCAGCTTTTCCATGTCTTGCAATGTTGCTGTGAGCCCCACTGGAGGCTGGATTATAGAATTAAAGCTCTTTTTCTGAGTTTGGCTTGGCTGGTTTGTGATTTCAGAACCAATGTCCCCAGAACCTGACTAGTCACTCTCAGATTGGCCAGGCACCATGAACAGCATACTCATTATGATCACGGGTCAAGTGGATGACAGAAACATCTTGGAGGGGGACCTCCTTGCCAGGGACAGCGTCTTCTATTGTTACCCTCACAGTCACAGAGTAAAGTTTAGGAAACACCATCACTGGCCCTCTACTTCGGGGGAGAGCAGATGTCAAGTGACAGGCTTAGAGCAGGTTCCCCTCCTTGGTACTAGTGATGTTGGGGGTGGGGCCGCCTTGTCACGGAGCTGCCTTGTGTTGTGGGTGTTGAGCAACTTCTCTGGCCTCTGCTACCAGATGCAGTACACAGCACATGACCCCACTGTAAGTGATGACAACCCCGGGTGGATCCAGATATCAGTAAAGGTCCCGGGGTGAGCTACAGCTACCTTCTGTGCAGGGGAGTGATAGGCCAGCCAGCATTTAAAAAAACATATACACAAGAAGTAATTATTATTATTATTACTGTTATTTATTTATTTGTATTTTTGAGACAGGGTTTCTCTGTGTATCCCTGGCTGTCCTGGAACTCAAATCCTCCTGCCTCTGCCTCCAAAGTGCTGGGATCAAAGGTGTGTGCCACTAACACCCTGTGAAATAACTCTTTATTACTGCAGCAGGTTAGTAAGTCAACTGTCATTCTGTGAAAGTCAATGGACAAAAGTATTACAAATAACTACGGTTAAATGATATTAATGAACACTTCACAGGGAGAGTTGTAAATTGTGACTTCAGTGAGTACAGTGTGAGTGGAGGACAGGCAGAAGGTGGAGCATTCTGACAAACGTTTATCAGCTCAAAATAGACTGCTGAAACTCTGAGTTACCTTGTGTGAGTCTGTTGGTGTAGAAGTTACACACACACACATACACACACACACACACACACACACACACACACACACACACACCACATGCTCTGACTTTACGAGACAACCCCCCCCCAACACACACACCAAAGATGCTCTGACTTTACGAGACAACACCCCCCACCCCCCCCACCCCCCCCCCCACCCCCCATGCTGCTGGGCTTGTGCTGTGCTGGCCTCTGCAGCTGGGCACGGGGCCTCTCTTTAAGAGTGGTTTGTTTCCCAGTGAGACTTCCTTGGAGAAAACAAGTATTTCATTTGCAAATAGCTACCAACTGGAGATAGCTTCTGGGTTAGGGACAGGTATGTGTACCCTCCTTTCAGCTCTGGGACCCTATGTGGTGCAGACCCATGCAGGCTGTGCATGCTGTCAATCTCTGGGAGTTCACATGTGCACCAGCTCTGCTGTGTCTAGAAGCCTTGATTGCCTGGCATCCTCCACCCCCTCTGGCTCTTTCACTTTTTCTTGGCCTCCTCTTCTACAGGTTTCCCTGAGCCCTGAGGGGAGAGATTTGATGGAGGCATCCCTTTTAGGGCTGAGTGTTCCAAGATCTCCTTACTCTGCATATTGTCTGGCTGTGGGTCTCTATTCATTCCCATCTGCTGCAGGAGGAGGCTTCTCTGGTGATGGCTGAGCAAGGCAGGATCTGTGAATATAGCAGAATGTTAGTAGGAATCATTTTTTTTTCTGCATTCCTTTGGCTGAACAATAGTATTTGGTTTTCCCCTGGGTTTATGGCCTGCCTAGTCTCATCATGTTCTTGACCACCTAGGCAGTGTTGGATATGGGTTCTACCCCAGAGTGGGTCTCAGCTCAAATCAGATACTGGTTTGTGTGGCCACTGCACCAGCATATCTCACGGGCAGGTCACTTTGGTGGATTGAAGGGTTGGTAGCTGGGTTGGGGTTTACTTCTCTCCATTGGTAGTGTGCAGAGAATCTTCCAGTACTATGAACACTACCCGGTGGGGGTAAGGGCTCCAGGTAGGCACCGGCTCACTTTCTCTGCATTCAGTGAGTAGTGTAGGTGTTACCTGCATCAACAGGGGCTTGCCATCTGACTGAGGGAGTCATTTCTTTTCCCATCATGTGTGCCTAGGGATCAAACCCAGGTCCTAAGACTTGGCAGCAAGCGCCTTCACCTGCTGAGCTGAACCCTCTTGACTGCCTAACACTGACGAATTTACGTGAAATGCGTAACTAGCTTTGCCTGTCATGGGTGTGGCCTGTCCTTCCTTCGTGTCGGGTAATTATGAACCTTTGATCTGAGTTGTTTCTCTCCCAGCCTCCCCTGGGCTTCCTACCCCTCCCTCTGCCGTAGCCTTGCCTCGTCCTCTGTCCTAACCGTCCGTTTGTCCAGACTCACTTCACGTCACCTGCTGACTGCTTCCTGTGTTCTAAGGCACCGGGCAAGCCACAGCCGCGGTCCCCAGCTTCTGGTGGCTACATTCAAATACAGTGACCGTGCATGCTGGCATGAGTATATAGTCCTGGAGGTCGAGGTTAGCCTGGGCAGCACAGTGAGATTCCCTCCTCTGAGTCCTGACTCAGAAAGGTGGAGCTTTTCCTTTTTTTATTCTTTTCTGTCTCTTTCTTTGGAATGTGGGCCAGAATGCAAATATGCTTTCTCCGGCACTTTTTGCTGGGTGGCTGTTTGCTGACACTCCATACCTAACTGGAAAGGGTTTTCTCTCTCTTCTCTACCTCCCTTCCTCCTTTGGGTAGCTGCTGATACTTTCAGCCTGCCTACCCTGTTGTTTTTCTTTTAAATGTTAATAAAATTGTCCTTAAGCATAAAAAAAAAAGTTTAAAAAAGGTGAAATGATTTCTAATGATACATTTGATTTAACACAACATGTCCCAAATATAATCATTTTAATGAGCAGCCAATACCACAGGCACGTATGAGCATTGTTTTTTCTTTGGTACTCCATCTTTGAAATCCGGTATGTATTTTACAGTTGTGGTTTATCTCAGCTCAGACCCCAGCAACTGCATATGGTGTATGAGAAGACCACAGATTGGAGGGACAGAATTCAGGTTCCTCATCATCCAGCCTTCGGAGGCTGGTCAGAGCCTGTGCTGAAAGTCCTGTCCCTTCCAGCTGCGAGGTCCATTTCTGCCCTCTTCAGCTAACTGCCGCTGATCAGGGGCCTGGTGTGCTTGGTCACCTCCAAACCTTCGCTCAAGCTGTTCACACTGGGAGGGTTTCCTGTCGCTGGACTGTGTCCTCCCTCTGCACGGATGCAAGGCTCCCCGGCGATCTCACCTCCCCCTCCTTGGGCAACCGTTTCCTGGCCGCTCTGCAGTTGTTTCCTCCCTCCAGTGGGCAGACAGCCTGTTTTCCTAGTTACAGTTAGCACCTGCCTCACAGCTCTGGCTTTATTTAGCAAGACTCTTACCCTAGACTGCAAATTCCCAGCTGGCTGGAGTCTCTGTGTGTGATAAACACTCTAGGTGGTAAGACAGGCGGGAATGAGTGATGAATGTAGGAGCCAGGGAATTCTTGGCTACTCTCATTAGGATCTCATTGGGACCCCACAGTGGCTGGGGTCACTGTGATTCCCTGAGAC